>NC_065520.1:13813352-14113352 GCF_006386435.1 Epinephelus moara
ACGTGCGCCAGCTGCGAATGTTGATACAGGTGTTGTCATACACACCACTTGCGCAATCTGTGCTCCAATAGGAACAAGAAAGGCGTTTGCGTGCATAAATGAGTAAAATAAATTAACTAAATTAATGAATTGAATCAATTTCAAAGTACCGGTATTTTCCAAATGCAGTATAGTACCGTTTGGAATACTCTAGTACCGCGGTACTATTTTAGTACCAGTATACCGTGCGACACTAGGTTAACATGAGCCGAAGATATTTTCAAGTTTCGTCCTATGACAAAAAATAGGTCAGCAAATACTCCCCTCGTGAATTTGGTAGCTTTTATGAGTCTTAAAAAAGGCATTACCTGTGGTGTCTGTGGCTTAGTGGATAGAGCAGGTGCCCCATATACAAGGCTGTTGCTGCAGCAGCCCAGGTTTGACTCCAGCCTCTGGCCCTTTGCTGCAGACAAAATTTTACTTCTGGCATTAGCACTGTGGTGCTCATTTGTAAAGATTATCTCGCTGAATAAACGTGTAAGTATTATAAACGTATGTTTGCCACAGATGATGATGACGGCTCTGTTAACTCACCCCTGCAAACCTCTATTGTGCAGCTGTTTTACCAGTACTCCTCCTGATGAGTAAACTTCATGTTTAAAATTGGTATAGTGCCCCTTTAAGAAGCTGTGCTATAATCTCGACCTTAGCTTTCAAGCTTCTGTCTACCGTTTTAATAAACGTGGGCTTTCGGGGCCCCCTGGGTGTCTGGAGCCCTGAAGGCATCGTCTTTGAAATAAACCTGTCGTAAAAAGGAACACATAAAAGCACAGCAAAGAGAAGCACAAATATTTAACAACCAGAGGCCTCCCTAACCCTCACACCCCAGCCATTTCATCATGTGTCGTACCCTAAACTGCCACAGGAGGGCAGCATAGCAAAGGGAATGGCTTTCATATCACGCAGTCAGACTGACACATTTTTGACTGCTGTGATAGACAGGAGGAAACTTTAGATACAGCCCACTTGCCAAAATAATAATTATTATTCAGTGATGGTGGATGGTGTGACACCTGCCAAGCTTCAGACCCCTCTTCAAAACCAAAAAAATGACAAAACTGGTTGTTTTAAGTGAACGATTGCTGTGTTTCCGGCCACTTTGCCTCCAAATAAGGGTGTTTTTTTACCGTTGTTTTTCTCCATAATTCCAGTGGCTTTTTGTCAGCGACCCCATCACTGTTTTTCCACTGACGGATTATGCTTTGGGAACTATTTTTTTTCCTCACACAAAGTAAAAACGTAAATAATTCTATACTGTTTTGAAATACTATTTAGCATGAAAGACTTTTGTGTGTAGAATTCATGGATGGATTACTCAACAGGCCCTGCAGGCACATGCCCAGGGGCCCAAAGTGTCAGGGGCCCCACTGTACTTTAACTGTAAAATGTCACTTAAATTTACACAAACCAACCAGTAAAGGCCTTTGGACACTGAGTCTGTTTGACATTGGACTCTCTGTGCATAGCAAACTTTTTGGATGACTAATTAAAGAAACACATCTGGAAAAGACGGACACAGTGTGCAAAGGCCTTAAGACATACAAAAAGAGATGCAAAGGAACTGCAAATAACCATAAAAAGGGACAAAACAATCACAAAGAGAAACAAAATGACCAAAAAGTTGAGATGCAAAACAACAAAAAAAGATGCAAAACCACCACAAAGTCTGTGTTTCTTGCTCCTGCGTCGAAGAGGTGGCGGGGCCTTTTGCATATGTGTGCCCAGGGGCCCACTGTCTCATAATCCGCTCATGGTAGAACTGAGACATAATGGTGGTAAGGGTTAAAAGAGCATACATGAAATCAACTTTGTGCTTTACGAAACCTTCTCTGTGTTTGATTGAGCATGCCTGATGAGCCATGCCAATGTTTTATTCACCTCTATTGACTGCAGGTGGCAATGTTGCTCTGCAAGAAAGCCGAGCAACCATCAGTACTGTACTGCCTCCCTTCTGTGAGCCTTTTTTGGTTTCTTTTGTTCTTTTTGATGAATGGAAAAACCTGTGGAATAGAGACTTTTCTGAGCCATCAAAGGCTAGCAGTGATTATTCTTGACAAATTGGTCTTGGCCTGTGTCGACTAGAAGTCATGTCAGTGGAATAGCAGTCATTATCTAACACAGGGCATTAGGACTTTGGCATGATGGGCTGTGTAAGTGTCTTATTTTGCATCCAGAATCTTGTTATGTATGTATGAAACAAAGGAAATCCAAAGCGCTCAAAACTAGGCCACGGATAGAGCGAGTGCCGTCTGTTCACAGCAGCTACAGGTGTCAAAACAGACACATGGGTGTGATATAGGAAGGTATGGTGTCGAGACGAGTAATGGCAAATATATCTCACTAACAGGTTTAAAGGCTGACAACTTGGAAAATCCTGTTTTCATTCCGTCTAACCTGGAAATTTCTGCAGCGCGGCGGCTTTATCGACTGCTGAAAGATATAGGCTCAGCAGCGGCGGAGATAAGCAGGAAAGGGGGATCATGTATGGATGGTGTGGCGGGACACATACGTCTCACGCACATGGAGGGAAACGGCTCTCCGGGGATTGAAAACCAGGAGGACGGATTGGAGAGAAAAACAGGATTCTGTCTCAGTATGAGGCGAAAGCAAACCAAAATAGAGGTGCTGACAGCTTCCTCCATCCAGACCCGGTGGGAGCGCTTATCCAGTTTTGCGTTGTGAGATAAGAGGGGGGATTTATTTATTCAGGTTGATAGCTCTGGCGCACTTTGAATGATAAAGGAGCGTGTTTGTGTGCCGTGTGTTCATCCCCTTTCAGTGTGCCAGTCAGGATTAAAGGTCGTGGTCTATAGGACAAAAATGTGTATATTAGAATCCATAAATGAGAGGTGTGAGTTTCTTCATTTCTCTCATCCCTTTGTGCGAGGCCTTGTTCTTCTTTCTTGCGCCTGAGAGCCGGGATCAAACGTCATTCACATCGGCACCTTCCCATTAAAGCGCATGAAAAACACCACAAGAAAATAAGTCCACATCAAACGCGAAGGCCAGAATATTTTCATCCATTGTGTACCAAAAAAACCCACATCTAAAGCGGGAATAAACGGAAGGGGGGCCTTTTGTTGTGGTTATCCTCCTGGTGGTTGAAAGGAAGGTGTTGGGTTCACTATGGGATGGATCTTATGTTATTGCAGTCAGAAAAGACATCTGTTCTGCAGTAAGTCACATCCGTGTTAACTTCCCTGGTGCAGATGCTTCCCAGCGTGGTGATTTATTTATCTCGTATACGGTGCCGTGCTGTTGGCACAGCTGATGAGGAGCCGCGAGAACACAGGCCTCCGAGAAATACTTTATTTTCATTTCGGGAGCTGTTGCGTTTGGCTCATGTGGCACATATGGTGAAGAGGAATTTTGGAACAACATAAGTTGGGAGAAAGGGAGCTGCAACTTTAAGAAAAAGGTTTCAGTGAATTAATCCTTCCTGAGCTCTTTCTACTTTGCAATCTTCAGCTGTGGAAGGTCATCCAGAGGTAAAACATTGGCATCCTGAGATCTGCAAGCAGGCTGCAGCGTTGTGATGATTCATATTCTACATTTAGAAATATGTTTTGTACATTGCACGTCTCATTTTGCACCTACACAAAAGACTGGACGATATAGCTTAAATCATTATCCCAATATTAAAGGGAACCTCCACCAATTGTACCCATAAAGGCCAGCTTGTGAAATCAGTTGTAAAATGTCCAGTGGCTCCTCAAGTCTGGGGGCCCCCAGGCAAAGAAGTCCATCAAGGCCCCGACGGTTGCACCCACAGTTACGCCTAACATTGTATATATGAAGCTACAGGTAGCTAGCTGACTGTCCTAACTAGTGATGGCCAAACGAAGCCTCATGAAGCACCAGTTGTATTTGCTGAACCCACTAGATGGCGCTCTTGGTGTAATGAAAAAGGCTCAAGGGATGGCAATGCAGTTTGATTTCAACCCTTTGTTGAACAAAGAGTGCCAGAGTGGACCCAAAAAATAGAGAAAATGGTTCATGAAGCTTCATTTGGCCATCGCTAGTTGAAACCAAACTGCATTGCCATCTCTTGAGCCTCTTTCATTACACCAAGAGCGCCATCTAGTGGGTTCAGCGAATACAACTGGTGGCTCGTGAAGCTTCATTTGGCCATCACTAGTCCTGACTATATTAACAGTATCCAGCTGTATCATGTTAGCTAGAAGGGGCCCCGCTCATGGGTTTTTTGGGGAATCTGTGGCCAGTATGCCAATAAAAGTGGCCATCAAGGGACCCCTTTATCCAGTTTTGTTTTTGGAGGGACCCTAGCATTTTCCTGGTTTTTCTCACCCCTGAAAATGTCATCAGTGGTGTACAAATAACGTTGACAAAACTTTGAAAGTATCCATAAATATAACCCTGATGATGTCATCTTGGAAACTACATATTCATAATAGTAAGCTTGAGTTACAAAGCGTGGGAGTGGAGAGAGTGTCTAAATAAAAGCTTGTCCAAGTTTGACGTTTTGGAAAAAACTGGCAAGTGGACCATTTTACTTTGCAGAACATGGGAGTTGCAGGTCTTCAGCTGCCTTGATCAGTTATGTTTAAAGTAAAACAAAGAAACAATTCCATATAGAACACACTTTCACTGATATAGATCTTTTTAGGTGGCTAAAATATGATTTGCTGCAGCCCCCATCCACAGCAGCAGGCTACGTTGCTTAGCTTCCATGCTAATAGATTTGGTTAATGAAAGACACCAGCAAGGCAACATATCTTTATCATAGCAAATCAGTTGTCTACCCACAAGTGCGCGATATCATGGTTATTTGGCCTTTTTCTAAAGCTGAGCTACCATTTTAATGCTTTTGGTTGCATTATGGGAAATGTAGGCTGGAGAAGGATCCAAACTGGAAGCTTTAAGTCAGATTAGCTGCACAGATTTTAACAAATCCTTTTTTAATCTGTCTCTTGTCAGCCACACAGTTATATGGAAGTGCAATACAGAATCTCTGGAGTGTCCCTTTAATGATGTTTTTTTTTTCTTCAATATGGGTGTCACAGTATTGCAGATATATAAACAAGATTTACTTGTTAAATAATGCGAATTACAAGTAAAGAATAACCTTAACTCAATGTCTGTCTTTGTTTGGAGTAAATTTCATCTGATGTAGTTTAGGAAAAAGACGAGCAATACAACAATTCCCAGCATGCATTTATTCAGTTTCTTTAAAGTCATCTACAACTCTTTGTCAGTCAGTAAAACTGAACTACTCAAAGGAGGCTGGGAACTGAACAAAGGTCTGTCTGTCAGCTCCATAGGTGGCCACATGAGACCCTCAGAACGTGGATGAAAAACAAGTCGCACAATAGCATCAGTTGGAAAACAGTGGAGATCAGAGGGAGCGTGGCAGCCCCTATAAGGGATGTTTAGGGATGCTGTGTAGAAGGGGGGTGAAGGTGTGGCACCGCAGGTCACGCCACCCCCTTTCCTCTCTCCTCCTCTGGGAGGGACCCCAGTGTCTGTTACAACAGGAAGAGACTGAAGGTCAAAGCACAGACCTATTGTCTTCCTGCCTGTGTGACAGATGCCTGTCTATCTGTCTTTACTATCTCTGTCTGCAACACACACTTTTACACACCTCCATGTCAAGGGTAAAAAGAGAAGGCGAATGTAAATATTTCAAGCAATATCTGTACAAATATGTGTAAAAGAGGGGACCTCATGCTTTTCCTTATTTTCTGTCATATTTATATAATGTTACAATGTTGGATGTTCATATAAAACATCGCCAAATAATGAGGTAAAGGTATGTAAAAGTAATCCCTGTGATCAAATCCCTCAGGCGAATACTGAATACTAACAAAACTAACAAAAACCTCTGAGACAAGATGGTGTCAGATTGTGACGGATGTCTTTATATGGTCATCTGGTACACCTCTACATGTAGCTACATGTTAACGTCAGGGAAACATGTCACCTTGGTTGCCAATGTTGTAAATTCCCCTCGCTTCCCAATCATATTCCTGCTGGAACATGTCCGGTTTTGGATTAGAAGCTTTAATTGGGAATTTTTCACGATAAAACATGTAGCTTCATGCTAATGTCAGGGATAGGCTACATGTAATCTTGGGTGCCAGTGTTTTTAATTTCTCCCCAATTTTGGATCATATTCCTGCTGGAACATGTCTGGATGTGAAGATTTTGGTTTAGAAGATTTTATTGGTGATTTTTCACGGTAGAAAGTGTTGCCATACTTTGTGACAGTCATTCCCTGGATGCAAGTACACTGCTACATGTAGCTATGTGCTAACGTCAGAGAAATGTAATCTTGTTACCCACTGTACTTATTGCTCCCCAATTTTGGATCGTATCCCTGCTGGAACATGTGCAGTTGTAAAGAATTTGGATTAGAAGCTCTTATTGGGAATTTCTTTTACAATAAAAATAGATACATGTAGCTACATGCTAATGTCAGGGATACATGTAATATTGGTTGCCATTGTTTTTAATTTCTCCCCGATTTGGGATCGTATTCCTCCTGGAACATGCCCAGGTATTAAGATTTTGGATTAGAAGCTTTTATTGGGATTTTTTCATGATAGCAATAGATACATGTAGCTACATGCTAACGTCAGAAATACTTGTAATCTTGGTTGCAGATGTTTTTAATTTCTGCCCGATTTTGGATCATATTCCTGCTGGAACATGTGTGGATATTAAGATTTTGGATAAGAAGCTTTTGATGGGGATTTTTCATGATAGAAATAGATACATGTAGCTACATGCTAATGTCAGGGATACATGTAATTTTGGTTACCAATGTTTTTAATCTCTCTCTGATTTTGGATCATATTCATGCTGGAACACGTCCGGATGTGAAGATTTTATTAGTGATTTTTCACAGTAGAAAGTGTTGCCATACTTTGTTACAGTCATTCCCTTGCTGCAGGTACACTGCTACTTGTAGCTACATGCTAACATCAGGGAAATGTAATCTTTTTTCTTTTTTTTTTGTTTTTAAATTTTATATCATACTCCTGCTGGAACATGTCCAGATGTTATGATTTTGGATTAGGAGCTTTTATTGGAAATTTGTCGTAATAAAAATAGATACATATAGCTTCATGCTAACGTCAGGGATACATGTAATCTTGATTGCCAATGTTTTTAATTTCCTCCCAGTTTTGGATCATATTCTTGCTGGAACATTTCTGGATGCAAAGATTTTGGTTAGGAAGATTTTTTTTGTGATTTTTCGCAGAAGAAAGTGTTGCCATACTTTGTTACAGTCATGCCCTGGCTGCAAATTCACTGCTACATGTAGCTAAGTGCTAACATCAGGGAAACGTAAACTTGTTTTTCAGTGTTCTTAATTTCGCCCCGATTTTGGATCATACTCCTGCTGGAACATGTCCAGAAGTAAAAGATTTTGGATTAGAAGATTTTATTGGGAATTTTTCAGGATAGAAATAGATACATGTAGCTACTTGCTAACGTCAGGGAAACATGTAATCTTGGTTGCTGACGTTTTTAATTTCCTCCCAATTTTGGATCATATTCTTGCCTGAACATGTCCGGGTGAGAAGATTTTGGTTTAGAAGATTTTATTGGTGATTTTTCACAGTATAAAGTGTTGCTATACTCTGTTACATTCCCTGGATGCAAGCACACTGCTACATGTAGCTACACGCTAACATCAGGGAAACGTAATCTTGCTACCCAATGTTCTTTTTATCTCCCTGATTTTGGATCATACTCCTGCTGGAAAACGTCCAGTTGTGAAGAATTTGGATAAGAAATGTAGTGCTGCCATACTCCAGTAGAGAGAGGGGATGCATAAGACCCAGAAATGCCGACCAAACAGAGCAGACTGGACTTTTCAGGAGGGAGGGTTAAAGAGACGGGTGCTAAAATGCAGCATTTCAGATACAGATATATTCAGGCAGATAGTGTAGGATAAAGAATGTATATTTTTAAACATTGAAACATCTAAAAATGTTCTAATATTAACCCAAAATACAAGCATGAACCTGTAAATTAGCATAATAGGTCTCATTTAATATGATAAAAAAACACAGATGGACAGATGACAGACCAGCAGACAGGCAGGAACTTATTTGATTGAAAGCCAGCGGGGGCTGGTGGCACACAGTCAGACAAGCAGACAGATCTACGGCCCAACAGTCCCCACCACTCCTCAGTCTATTATCTCGCCCCCATAAAGCCCTCAGCAGTACAACTTCATAGGCATTTCCTCCCCGTGAAAGACACACGTGGCCTCTTTGATAAGATAAACTGCAGAAAATAAAGACACAGCCTCTTTTAGCTTCTCCAGCCAAACAATTCAAACGTCTATTTTAGCAGATAAGGTCGTGCAGACAGACTGCCCCACCCCTGAAACCTCAGGGACACACTCTCGTCCCTTTGTGCCCCGATAAAGGAGAGCAGTGGATGCATGTAATCAGCATATTATTGATAGTCTTAATGAGAAAGGCTCTGAGTCACTGAAGCCATTAGCCGGGATAAAAGAGGCTTAATTGTTTTGTGTGTGCGCGTGAGTGCACGTGTGTGTGTGTTTTTCATGTGCCTGGGCTAAGACCAAGCTAATTAAATCCATTTCCTTCGTTAGCAACTTTTTTTCTCTCTTAATTAAGAGGGTTAATTATGGGCCTGGACAGAGGTCGCGTGCGTGTTTGTGTGTACGTGCATTCTCTAGACCAGACCCTGATGTAATATTGCAATCTGTATCAGAGGCGTATAATAACACAATGAGCTCTCGTGGCTTAAATTAGACAGCCTTTGATATTTATTTAAATTCAAACAAGGAGTGAATAATTTAAGTCAGATAGTATCTCGTAAATGATAGAGCTGTCTGCCTTGAATTTCAAAGGCTCGGAGTAATAACACAGCACCATCTCTCCGATA
Source organism: Epinephelus moara (assembly GCF_006386435.1). NCBI lineage: Eukaryota > Metazoa > Chordata > Actinopteri > Perciformes > Serranidae > Epinephelus > Epinephelus moara. Next base: position 13,822,281 of record NC_065520.1, read on the forward strand.
ATGGTCACCTATGTCTGTCTTTGTTGGAAAAACGAAGCACACAAATCTACTCTGCAGCTGAAAATATGCAGTTTGCTCGTTTTGAAGAGGAACCCACATGTTGTGGCTCCTCGTCAAAATCATCAACCAACAAGTCTGGTGTTAACACCGACTTCTGTCATCACCGCCGGTGTGCGGTACGAGTGGACGTCTGCAGCATACCAATGGCGTGGAACAATATTCCCCAGCACGCTCCATCTACAGCAATAATATCGTTATGGCTGCCAGACATGAGAGGACTCTCCCTGCCTGCCACTGGACACACACCATTACTTTTGATGGCCTATGTGTGTGTGCATGAAAGTAAAAGAGCATGTGTGCTCTGTGCCTGTGCCCTCGGGGTCACACATCCTGTCGGGGTAAAATGGCTGATTCAGGACTCTCTGCCATTTTGCCTGTCAGCTTGGGTCCATGCCGCCATAACCGTTAGACATCTGTGGGCGGGCGACCATCTCCGGTATGATGATGGTGATGATGATGGTGATGATGACGATTCTCTGCGGCCATAACGAGACATTAACACCTTTTACACTCTGTTGACTCCTCTGAAAGCTGCAGGCAAGCTTGGCATGTACAAAAAAAAACAAAAAAACGTGCTTGCCTTAACAGCTGGCATCCCAAAATTAGAATGTAATGGAGAAAAGCAGCTCACCCTCCTACATGAAACATTTAAATGTGTGACATGTACCAAAATTAAATTGTGCAAATGTTTCTGGCTCAGGTTTTTGGGCCATCTGATGAGAGATTAGCAACTCACTCGCCAGAGAAAATGCTAGCATTGTGCGTGTCTGCAAACTATGGATACATTACATTTTCACATTATTGGATACGGTGGATAAATAAAACTGGTATGTTTTTACAACACTGTGGTTAACATGTGGTGAGGTTTAGGCACAAACAACACTTAGTGAGGACAAGCTCATGTTTTGGCTTCAAATACCCAATTTTTTGGGCAAAATCCCTGCTGGAAAGATTACCATGACTCACTAAAGACAATTGGTTTCATTGTTTGTTCATCGCAAAGCAGGCATCTCGTCTACCTTCCAATGACAAAGTCAGCTCATTTACGATACTATCGCTTTTGAAACGTTGATGTGATACATATGAAATGTGCAATTGTAATTTCTTGGTTGTTTGCAGAAACTTACAACGCCAAAATGTTCTTCTGTTGACTGGGCTGCCATGGAGTGATGCAGGAATGAGACCTAAACCCAGACATGAGTTAGCAGTTTAGCACTCCCAGTTCCCTCGTCTAAAAGTCAATGGGTTTTTGGTTCAATGCCTAAATTAAGGTCTGTTAGAATACAGAACTTTGTCTGGTTGCTAACACATTGCTAAATGAGACTAGAGAACGTCATCACGCCGAACACGGCTCACTGTGGTGGTGACATTGAAGTCACGTGACTGTAGCAAATATTGTTCATTGCCTAACATTAGCTTTTTACGGGGCGTCGGTGGCTTAGTGGTAGAGCAGGCGCCCCATGTACAAGGCTGTTTCCGCAGCGGCCCGGGCTCGACTCCAGCCTGTGGCCCTTTGCTGCATGTCACTCCCTCTCTCTCTCCCCCTTTCACACTTGTCTGTCCTATCCATTAAAGGCTGAAAAGCCCCAAAAAATATCTTTAAAAAAAACTGCTTTTTACTTCTGGTGATTGCATTTACACTTCAAAAATAATAAACGTGATCATTTGTGAATACTATCTTCTGCAATAATCCAAAATCCAATGAAAAAAATCCCACAGGCTTTTTGACAAGGGAACCAGGGCGAAGCTAACGTCACTGTCGACCGACGATTTTGCTTTCCATCTACTAATTGCTTGAAGAACAGAGATGAGAACACTGGAAACATGCACTGAATTGTTCTTGAATGATGACGAAACCCATTGGACATTACTGCAACCTGCTTGGAGGCGGTGGGGCGAGCATTGACCCAACTCCAGAAATGGTCCATCTTGCATGTGACTTAGCAACACTTGGCACAACTTAGCTCTTTATAACTGAAAATGGAAACGGACATAGACGCGACATTATTTGGCTGGGCGTGGCCAAAAGTTCCAACGGAAAACCCCAGTGTCGCACCTAGCACATTTTCCACCAGGTGAGCTCCCCCTGGATCCCCTACCCCCCCAGAAAACCCCAAATTGTGGCGTAGTGACTGGCTCTCCAGATATTCTGTCTTGTCTGACACTGCGATCAAACTTTTGCAAATTGTGTCCAAGATTTACATGAAACTTTAAAATCATCAAATTCCCTCTGAGTCATTTCTAGACTCACCTTGAAATCATCGACCTGCTTTGACAGATCATCAGTCCTCTTGTTTGAAGCGTCAACCATGATCTGCACACGTTTTGAACCTTTTCCCCTCAAGCAAAGTTCTGTAAAAATCCTTTTGCTGGTCCCACAGTTCACGTACTTGAGCCAGTGGTGTTGTCTGAGGCTTTCGGAGGTATGGTTGGTCATCAGGGACTACTGGGCCCAGAGTTGAGCAGGATAGATCCGAAATAGAGCCAAAAACCTCCAGAGATACCAGCAATGTCCACAGTTTCTCAGTATTGAGATGGTTTTAATCTTCTAAGTTGAAACAGCAGCAGAAATTTTTAATTTAATGTAGGATTCCTTGGATTTTTGTTGGATAGAAAATCAGCCACAGGTTCAGAGAAATACGGCAGCAGCCATCTTGAACTGTGACGAACTACTTTCTTTTATATTTATTGTATTTATTACAAGCAAGAACAAGAGCTAATAAATCGACACAAGTCGCTGACAAACATCGGTAATAATGGTTTGAGCCAATTTGCAAATTAAATGTAGGGTGCAATTCTGGTTCCTCCCACTGGGTGGCACCCTAGACAGCCACCTTTTTTGCCAATAGGAAGATCCGCCACTGGAAAAGCCAACATGTTTGTCCTTTCTCTACTAAAATGTAAATGTCTTTATAGCTTGCTCTGCTGCCCCCCGGTGGCCACATGATCAACTAATACAGCTTTAAACTGTCGAATGTGTTCAGAGAAAGTCCTGCCTCCTCATACTGCAAGACCACGGCCAATCACTTCTTGTTCTCGTCTCTTTGTTGTTCTTCATTCTGTCTGCTCCATCTGAAAATCACAATAAAACCCTGTCCCCACATCCTGAATGACTCTTTTTAGGGAGAGGCTCGTGGGTGTGTGTCTATCACCGTGCATGCTTCTCGCTGTCACGCTCCTCGCTGGTGCGTCGTTTGGTATGGCTTTTTATTAGCCTCTGGTGTGTTGGAGATGGGGAAGGGGGGGGGGGGGGGGGGCGGTCAGCATCGCTCCAGCAGTAAACTAGCATGGCCGTCAGCCCTGCACACGGGAACAAACACCCCATTAAACCAAGGCCTTCACATATTACTGTAATAAAAGCCCCTGCTCTCGCCTTTATGGGCTTTTTAATTATGTCTATTCGTCTTCCTGGGCTTGTGAGCAACAGTTCATGATGAGCCCCATTTCACAAATACTCTGCCACTGGCAGAAAGCTGGAGGGGGTGAATTAAAGGGAAAAGCCGAAAATGGCCCGAAGCTAAAATATGACTATTGTTACCAGGATGGTGTTTTATGTTTTACCGCGCAGCGCCGAGCCGATGGTGCTCCGCTTTTCATTTCTTCTTGTAAGATTTTCTTTGTTTTAGATGTGGATTAGTATAAAGATGGAAAAATCTCACGCAGCTAAAGTGAATTACATGGCAGCTCTGTCGAAATGGTGTGTATTAAATTAGCTCCCTGAGATCAGGGCCGGACTAGCTGCAGGCTCCCGGAAAAATTAACCATACAAATCATCCCAGCGTGAATTAAGAATAGCACTTTAGTCCTTCATAGCGTGCACACTTGCTTTGCTTGTCTTGTTGTACAGTATATTCGCACTAATATAAAAGGTCGCTCTCATCCCAGACACGCCCCTGCAGGTTATGAAACCCTTAACCACATTCAGCGAGTTCTCATTTATTGCATTGTGCCTCAAAAACAGTGTTAAACCCCGCCTGGTATTAAAGCCTGCTGATTGATAGAGCAATATACACTGCTGCTTTGTGTACACAGCATACATTTTACAGCCTGGTCATTTTCTGCAAGGCTGGACGCTGCAGCTTAACCCCTTTTAACCCAGGCAAGCCCATAACACTTAACCTGGAGTGTATACTGTGCAGAGAAACAGTCGTTTTAGCTCTGAAAACAATCTCTAAAAAGAAAAAACTGACTTCAAGTTGGCTGATTTTAGTTCTCTTCAACAAAGACAAAAAACGAAGCTTGGTTTTAAATGTTTTATTCTCTTATATCAGGTGCAAACAAAGTGTCCGGTGGGTTTCTGTCCTCTGCCGTAAATGAAAGCACCCGTGAAAACCAGCAGCACCACAGCCACCGCCGCACCCACTCCACACAGCAGGGCTATTGATGAATAAGACTCTGTGGAGAGCACAAGACAAGCATCATCCATTCCATTAGTTCCAGCGTTTAGCCATGGCGATTAAGAGACGAGAGTTATATCGGCAAGACGACACCGGGGTCCGTCTCACCTGCTCGAGTCGCTTCACGTGTTCGGAGCTGAGAGTCTAGCTCCAACTGAAGCTCGGACAGCTCAGCCAGCTCCTCCAGCAGGATGGGGCCCAGAGCCGCCGTCCCCTCCCACTGCAGATCTGGAAAGTTCAACATTATTGAGGGCAGTTCGCCAGGTGATTCAGCCGTTCACGCTATGACTGATTGGTTGGACAATTAAAAAGGGATCAGCTCAGAATCAATCCTCCGAAAGATGCGTGAACAGCATGTGTGCCAAATGAAGGCAAGTTAGCTTGTCTAAATATGGGTGCAACCTCTCGTGTGCTCGTCTGTGGCTGAGTGTATTTTACTCCTTTGGGATTCCTAATAAGACAGGCCTGCTACTTTGGAACCATTCACATGAACACCTTTTGTGATATATTTTGCACCAAAAAGTAGCAGCAAATGTCTCTCCTGGGTCAGCATCAAATGTTCAGGATTCATCCCCGCGTGTAATGTAGTGTTGCTTGTGTAAACTGTACCAGCATCTGCTGCCAGGCTTCTTCTCTGTCTCTGCTCGCTGCAGCTGGTCTCACAGCAGTCACACACCTTATTGTCTCCACCTGATGCCACCCATCTGTGCAAAGCCAACAAAAGTCACTTACAGAGGCTGAATAAAGCGTATAGTCACGGTAATGCAGAAACAAGAAGTAAATAAAATGAAAGAAACAAACAGTCACCTGTCGGCTTCAGTCAAGTATGAACATGCTTTGTGTTGGGAGTCGATGGGAACGGAGACTCTTGTTGCTCTCAGGTGACATGTGATGTAGATCTATGAGGGCATTAAAGGACACAGCATGTACCGTGTTAAACATGGATGACTGCTATTTAAAATATTGCACAGACTGCATTTTTACTAATTACATTTAGAGTCCGTAATGGTTTTAAAATCTAACTGTTAACATGGATGTTACATTCTGACTAAAGGCACATTCACACCAGGATAGTCCGGGGGTTAGACTGAGCGGGGAATGCTGAAAAATTTCACACCTTCATTTTGGTTCTAACATTTCAATTTAGATTTAACATTTAGATTTAGATGTAAATCTGACATTTAGATTTAACATTTAGATTTAAATTTAACATTTAGACCTAAAATTTAGATTTAAATTTAACATTTAGACTTAACATTTAGATTTAACATTTAGATTTAGATTTAACATATAAATTTAGACTTAACGTTTAGATGTAGATTTAACATTTAACATTTAGACTTAACATTTAGATTTAACATTTAGATTTAAATGTAACATTTAGACTTAACATTTAGATTTAGATTTAACATTTAGATTTAACATTTAGATTTAGATTTAACATATAGATTTAGACTTAATGTTTAGATGTAGATTTAACCTTTAGATTTAGATTTAACATTTAGATTTAGACTTAACGTTTAGATGTAGATTTAACATTTAGATTTGACATTTAACATTTAGATTTAACATTTAGATTTAGATTTAACATTTAGATGTAGATTTAACATTTAACATTTAGATTTAGATTTAACATTTAGATTTAATGTTCAGATGTAGATTTAACATTTAGATTTAATGTTTAGATTTAGATTCAACATTTAAATGTAACGTTTAGATGTAGATTTAACATTTAGATTTAATATTTAGATTTAACATTTAGATTTAGATTTAACGTTTAGATTTAGATTCAACATTTAGATTTAACGTTTAGATTTAGATTTAACATTTAGATTTAGATTTAACATTTAGATGTAGATGTAATATTTAGATTTAGATTTAATGTTTAGATTTAGATTCAACATTTAGATTTAACATTTAGATGTAGATTTAACATTTAGGTTTAACATTTAATATTTAGATTTAGATTTAACATTTAATATTTAGATTTAGATTTAACATTTAGATTTTGATTTAACATTTAGGTTTAACATTTAATATTTAGATTTAACTGTGACATTACATGTAACATATTTCAAATATTGCTGTAAATGTGGTAAAAGGGACTTTAAAAAAATTCACACCACTTTTTTCAACATTTTTTTAAGCTCAATGTGGCAAAATGTTGCTGTTAATTTCAGTGTGAGCAACCTTACAAACGGCACCCCATAGTTTGGGGAATGTAGTGAAGCAGCTGCCTGAGGAAGATCATATGGTGCGGCAATATTTTAAGTTACCTAAAAGTTGTCATTCAGCTTCCACCTTTTATAAGGAGTTTCAGCTGGGTGCAGTTTGCAGTCCTCACCACTAGATGCCACTAGATCCCCCTTAACCTTACACACTGCTCCTTTAGGACATTGAATAACTTATATCATATTCCCACATATTTTTTTAGTCTCCTTTACAAATAAAAACTGAAAAATTAGTTGAAAAAATAAATAATTTTATTTTCGTGGCGTCTGTGTGGCCTTGTTTATTCTGTGTAGAAACAATTATCAGACAAGCTTAATATCTGGTGATGCAATTACGCAATTTAAAGATATTGCTAGTAATTTAGTTGCAAATGTCCAAATTTAGCACAGTGACAAGGCACTTTTAGTAACAAATATTCTTTCCATACTAATCCAGACCTACAAATGCATCTCCATACTGCGTAGGAACCCTTTAATTTAATCTTTCCCAATGCAGAAATAAGTATAACTTTTGCAACTGCAGCTGAAAATAGTGTATGACATTCCTTTTCCCCTGCTCTTTAGGTCTGATGTATACTTATGTAACCATTATACGTACACAGAGGGTTGTTTTTCGTCTGTCACATTTGGGAGTAGAATTTCCTATTTGGCAAAACGATCAAAGTCACTTTAGAGTGAAGATTCATCCAAACTCTGATTATACGGATGCAGAAATCAGTTGTGTGAGTGGATGCTGGCTCAGTCTGATGTTACCTGAGAGGCTTTTATTTCCTCAGTTGGAAAGTATTTGCACCGAGGCTATTACGGCCTTCAAACAACACTTACTAATGTGCACATTACGTGCCAACTTAGCACGTCAGAGGCGAACGGAGCAGCTGAAAAAAACGTTAAAGTTAGTGTGAGGAATACGAAATATACGGGAGGAAAAAGTGACGGGAAAAGTCAAACGTTCGGCCATATGATTCAAGATCAGTAGTTCTGACTTGTATAAACACATCTTGTGCTTACTGAATTCCTGTGATCGTGGTGGAACCTGAAGGCTTTCAGCTGGAAGTGAAGTTTATCCTCGCGGCTCCTCTGCATGAAGTAAGACTTGGCTCCTGTCAGCTTAGCGTCACTTAAACACCTTATATGGGAACATGCAGGCACGGGATTCATATTCACAAACACACAGCGACCATTAATGCTCTTTATAGGTACAGTATGTCACCCAGCTCCTCACCCATGGTTGTTGATGAAGGGGTATCTGGGTTGAGAATCAGGGTCCGGGCTCTCAGTGGCCACGCAGCTGTCCACATACACCCTCAGTGGAACATGGTGACCCTGGAGGACTGCTGCTTCTATGTGCATCACGTCACTCAGGAAGTAAACACTGGAGGTTCTCCGCGACTGCCAGTCCTCTAATCAAATACAGACAAGGAGAAATATAAGTGGAAAAGTAATGCTGGGGCCATCAATCGGATTAGATCAAAGTCAAATGGTGCCCGTGGGGAGAGTGGGTCAGCGCAGCAGTAGTCAATAGGATACAGGTACTGTAACAATAAGAGAAAAGTACTTTAAAGACGCAATAAATGAATTACAGATGTCGCATCATTAACCTGGAGGAAACACAGATGAGCCTGTGCCTGCAGAAACTAGTTTAAAACTTCTCTGACTCCATACAAATTCTACAATGAGTAAATCACAGGAGACGCTCGGCCCCACTTTTAAAGCCAATTTGGTGCAGTCGCGTTCAGCAGTGCGGGAATTAATTAGAAAGCATAATCAGCTGTTTATTGATCACTTTATTGTGCGAGTGACCCCGCCAGGTCAGCCGCAGCCTACGAGGCATGTAATTTCAGCTCATCACCATGCATCAAAAGTTCCACTCGTGTTCATCAAGTCGCTGCTTAGCATCTTTAACAGTCTGAGAGGCCTTGAGTGATTGCAATTACACCCGTCGCTGGGGAAATTAGCCAAACCGCCTGGCGCAAATCAAAGTTTTCACTTGCAGAACGTCAGCTCTAAGTTTGTCGGGTTCTGTCGTGTGTTCCCCCACCTGTCATGAGACGCAGGGAGAAGTGCAGCTGCTGCTCTGCTAAGATGTTGGAGGCAAACAGCTCCCAGGTAGGCCTCACAGCGCTGCTGCTCACATAATGCCTCCTGTGAGGACAATCACAGGAAGGACAGGCATTTCTCTAGAGAGGCTCAGTCACTGAGGAGGAAGAATGTGCGCCTCACTCACAAGACAGACAGGAGTAGAGGGAGGAGAGCGCAACACAGGTGGGTGAAAATTCAAACCTTTAAAAGGGACAGTTCACCCCAAAATCAAAAATACATATTCTTCCTCTCACCTGTAGTGCTGTTTATCAGTCTGGATAGTTTTGGTGTGAGTGCTGAGTGTTGGAGATATTGGCTGTTGCATGCAGAGATCTCAATAAGTTGGACATGCTGTAGGTGAACTATAGTTAGCTAGTTAACATTAGCTACGTTAATTTCTTGTGTGTGATGTCAATATTCAATGTTATGCTAAGGATGAGAGGAGTAGAGAGATTTACAGTAAAAGTCTGGCTACTTGTTGCATCCCTTTCACAGTAAGTTACCGTTCATTTTTACAGTAAATTCTTGTGAGAGCTGTATACTGTAATTTTTTTTCCATATTACTGTGATTTAGCAGTATGCTCCTGTAAAATGACTGTGTTTAACTGTACCCTCACAGTTAAAGCCCATTACGTATATACGCGATACATAACAGTAAGTTCCTGTAAAATTACTGTATTTAACTGTAACTTCAGTTTATGCTCAATAGCAATACGGCTCTGCAGAATTACTGTATGTTACTGTAATCTCACAGTTAAACTCCATGTATCGCTGTGATTTAGCAGCGTACTCCTGTAAAATTACTATATTTTCCTGCATAAATTTCACAATAAAATTCAGAATATTTCAGTTAAATATCACAGTAAAAGCTTGTGAGGTGATTATCAGAATTTATTGTGAAATATTACCGTTACATATTGTAATTTCCTGTAAACTATAAGCAATTATTTGTTTGATTAACCAGCCTGCTACCTACGCAAGGAAAAGTTGAGTACCTGGTTCATAAATTACTTATTAAAAGTGTTTTTTCCCCCCATTATTTTGCCGGGAAAAAAATAAAAGTAACTTTAACTTCGAGTAATTTATGAACCAGGTACTCAACTTTTCCTTGCGTAGGTTTTTCAAATGGTAATTTTTCCTTTTACCTGAGTCATTTTCTATAGGAGCAACTGTACTTTCACTTAAATATAGATTTATATAGTACTCTGTCCACCTCTGATCCACTGCTAGCTCACCTAGCACCACTGAGCTAGCTAACATCACAGCTCAGCCGAGGCGGGGACTCGACAGGCAACAGAAAAAAATGAACTGTGCCTTTAAAGAACATTTCATACAACATAGAATTCAATGCAAAAGTAAAACTTCAGTTAAAAGTCTAGTCCCTTTTACTAGCTGGGTGTGGCTACACATTATGACAAATTAAAAGCCTGTCTCAATGAGACGCCTGGTCTGGTTGTCAAGCAGTTCATGTTTTTCTTAGAAGATCTCCGGCTTCCTCAAATTATGTGTCCATTCTTCTATTACCCTGTAAGTTATTCATATTCCTTCAGTTTGTAAGGGTCCCCAGATCAAAAGAATCAGAAGGGTTGTTCATAAAAATTACTGTGTGAAAGGAATTAAAGGCCTGTCCCAAATATAGGCCTGCTGATTTTCAGTTTTATGGTGTACTAATATATTTTTTGCAGATAAAACTTTTGAAACGAGTTAATAGAATTACTTTTTGATACCTCTTGAGGCCTTTTTTTTCTGAGGAAGCTAGATTCCATGTTTAAAGGCTACCCTCAGACAGCTACAACTGGAGGTGGGGATGCCAAGTAATGAAAAAAAACTACCTTCGATAGTGGCATTCAATTACCACCTCAGCAGGGTTGGTCTTCAAAATGACGGTGCTGCCAATGGGTGTTGGAGAGTACATGAGAGTAAAGGTGTAGATGAGGGCGTCTTCAGTCATCTGAGAAAAAAAAAACAGAAGCAGTGACTTTAAGAACACACACAGAGGAGATGGACAGTAAAGGAGGCAGAGAGCCACGCACCGTCATTGTGCTGCCACAGCCCTGCAGCTGCGTCTGGAACCGCAGGATGTGGCGAGCGGCGTCAAGTGCGGCGCAGCCTCCTAAGGTCAGATCACTTGGACGGATCAACTGACCGTTTCCTAGGAACAAAGAGGAAAAAGGTGCAGCTCAGATTAGGACCATTACCTGAGGCCATTTCTCCTCCTGGTCCAGTCAATAACACTCACAGCAAGTGGAGGTTCAGCCACAGGACAAATAAAAAGGTTTCTTAATGCATCACTGAAAGTCAGCTTCTGAGCACCGATCGGGCATGCAGAATGCTTCTTCTCAGAGTGAAGAAATAAAAGGAAGCATAATATTGATCGCCCAGACCGTAGTCTGTGCCATTTTGCAGTAATCAGCACTGAGTGTCCCATCTTCACCGTTCCATTCAATTTTCCAATTTGGGCCTCTAACCTGAACCCTTTCTTTTACAGACACCGGAGCAGGAGGCATGTTAAATGGACCTGTGCTTCTGTGGACAAAACCCCACTCAGACAATTCAGCAACTAACCAGAAGCCATTACCTAGGAAGTTCTGTTTGACCTCTACGGTGACCCCTCCTTCGCCACAGCGTGCTGCCACGCTGTCTGCTGGCACAGGCACCCGCTGCTCAAACACCAGCATCAGCACCTGGAATATCTTTCAGATTTAATTACACTGAACCTTAAATGGTGCGCAAGATCAAAAAGCCAGCGTAGAAGTCGTACCTTTGATTCCGGTTTGACAGGTGGGTTCAGATCCGGGCCTGGAGCCGCCAATTTTATCAGCTCTTGAGCTTGCACAGTTACCTCTGGCTCCAGCTGCTCTGAGGTCAGCTCTCCGGCCTCCGTCGTCCACAGGTTTTGAGAAGCGTGCACAAGAGGTGGTTTTTGCTTCCTGACAGCTGGGTTCCTGAGCTGGTTGCTTTTGAGGCGGTAGGTGACGGGAGAACGGACCTGATCGCTGTGCGCTGTGCGGTTTGACTGATGATCTGCTGTCTGCGGTGAACCTGGCAGCTGTGAGCCCTCTGTCACTTTCTCTTGAGGGATTTGGCTCAGACTCTCATTGGTGCTGAGGTTTGACCAGTTTTGTGTTGCAGCACAGAGATTTTCACCTGAGAGGAGAAGCACAAACCCGAACACAGCCAAGTCTCTGAACCCCATCACAACTTATCACACAAAAACCTGGGTTTTTGGTGCCTTTTTCAGAGAGCACTGCTGTCTTTGTCTTCTGACCAAAACTCAGTTGTGGGAACTTGGCTCGGGCTCCACCTACTCCTAATGACTTGATTGGATTCCAGCCTGGAGGGCTCAATCTCGTCCTCTCTTCCTTCTCACTAAACAGAACTGCAGATTAGATGATAGCTGCTTGGCTGTGTGTCCCAAACATTGACAGCTTGTGTAGTCAGCTTCAACCCCGTCCTCATGTCAGAGACTCATTTTATAAAGAAACACTTTAATTTAAATAATTGTCTACAAGATATTGCACATTCTTCAAATGTTTCAAAGGCAAACACCTCCTCCTAAATCCCCACTTGCCATGACTGTAATGAGCAAAGACTTTTATAAACAGAAACAAGCCTGACCCTAACAGCGAGTGGCGTTCACTGCCCCCGCGAGACACATCAATCAACGCTCTCAGGGAGCTGGAACCCCGGGTTTGAATGTCAAGGCTGTACGGTCAGCAGTCTGCAGAGCTCAGCAGTCAATCATAAAACAAGAGATTTATGATCATCCTCTGCGAGACTTCATAAATGTCACCACCACCACCAGATGCGTGTGTGTGTTGCTGACATGTGACAGGAAGCAGCAGGGCGGGTCTTGAATCTGGGCCAGCAGGCATGTCAATCACACGTTGGCATACCTGTTTGAATCTTGGCCTGGTGAAACACATTTTAGGCTCTGTCTGAACTCTTGAACTCTGCAGGTGGGAGAGTTTTTTAAAATACATATAGTTACAAATTTGATGACTTCAGTACTGACATGACAACATTAAAAAATGACTTGTGTTTTCACTTGAGAAAGTCTGTAATTTTCAAAGTGTGCCATGAATCAATTCACTTCCTTTCATTTCCTTAATCAACTCACTTTAAAGCTTTTCATTCCCAGCCACTCAGGGTGTTTTCACACTCGGTCCTTTTCAGCCCTCTAAATGGACTCAGAGTGGTGACTCTGCATTTTTTGTGCATATGTGAACACTCCAAGAGACATTAGACCCCTTTGCCACTGTATTCAGCCCTCTAGATCACATGCTGTGGCACTGGGATGCTTAAGAAACAGACAAAACCATGTCGGCCTGTGACGCTTGCAAGGATGCAGGATGAGGAGTAGTTTGGTATATCCAATGGCAACAGTCTACAGCACAGAAACACTAAGGTTTCCCTCATTTTTAAGTTCATCTAAAAGTGAGAGGCTTCATAACCACACTGCAGTGCCACGTCAAAGTAAAAACAAAACTATGTCGATATAATATAGGCTATAGTGTAAACAGAAAGAGGATTGAGGGCCCATCAGAGCTGAAGTGGACCAGAAAGAGAACTGAGTCCTCTTTCAAATGAACTGACAATGTGAACACAAGAAGAACTGAGTCCCCTTTCTGTTGGTGCACTTTAAGGGTGTTTTCACATTTAGTCCTTTTTAAATGAACCGAACTCAGTCCTCTTAAAGTGCACCAAAAAGTGGACCAACAGAAAAGGGACTCAGTTCAGAGTTCGGTTCGCTTCAGAGGGGTCTGAGTTCTCTTGGAGTGTTCACATTTGGGCAAATAATGCTTAGTCCGAGTCCACTTAGAGGGCTGAAAAGGACCAAGTGAGAGAACACCCTAAGAGGACTGAGTTTAGTTTGTTTAAAGAGGACTATTAGTGAAAACACCCTTAATTAAAGAGCATTCAGTCAAGCTGCAGGACAGAACCAGAACAACTAACGTTACGAGTGCCAGTTGGAAAAATTATACCAGACAATTTCTTTGTGTACACAAATGATGCAGAGGTAATAAAAAACAAGAAAAACTTGTATGCAAAATGTTTGGGTCAAAAATACAGATGGAAACGCAACAACTTCCAACTTTGTTCCCCATTTGAAGCAGCCCAAAGAGCAAGATGAAGGCTAACGCTAACATAGTTAGCAAGCTAATGCTAAGCTAATGTTAGCTTAACAAGCAAGTAACTTATTGACAAACTTGTTTTAACAAATAAGTAGAAACTTTAAAGGGCCTCCGTGGTTTTGTACTTGAAATGTGCTTAAAACTCAAAGTTTAGAACACGGGACTTGACCTGTGACTTGCAACACAATGACTTGGTCCGAAGCTCTGATGTCACAGTATATGATGTCATTTGGTGAAAATATAAATTCAGTCTACTGTAACTGTATTCTGTTTTTAAAACTTAAAAATCTGGTGTATTTTCCTTCTCGTCATCAAAACCCATTAAAACAGTGTTCCCAACCCTGCTCCTTGAGGTATGCCTTTCTATAACTAAGTAAACTGATGACCCATGAGTGACATATTGTATGGATACTTTATATTATATAATGGATAACAATAACAGTGCAGAACAACTGATAAACTGTACAGTTCACCCAAATACTGAACTGCAGGAAGTACACAAAATGAGCGATTATGATGAATTTTGAGCCGATTATTTCCCACGAATGTTGCATCAGAGATGAGTTTCCCTGATATTTGTAGGAACTTTTTATGGTTTTTTAAATGTATTTATTTATTTTTATTTATTTTTTCAGACAAGGCTGCCGAGCAGAGAATAAAGGCTTTTTAAAATATAGCTTGTGTTTAGGTGTTCACCGTGTCCTGTGAGATTTAAAACAAGCCGACCTCACGTTTTCCAGGCAGTTAAAGACGCAGCATATGTATGAGCCTTGAGAATATCAATTCTATTTAGTCTTCTTTACATAAATATATAAAATGCTGAAACATAGGCACAGTGTGGTTATTCTAAAAAACTTTTCTTACACTGCTTAAAATCAAGACCCTCTGTGAAACTTGCGTATTTGTATCAGCCGTCTAGCTAGCTAGATTGATGGATTGATGGATAGATAAAGAAAAATATTAAGAGTCTTATTCTTTAAAACAATAAGTTTCAATTGGATTGAAATAATTTTAGATGTATAAAAAGGGTCTAAAATCTCCATTTCTGATCATCCACAGCTGTATTTAATTTCCCCGTGGGACTCAATGAAGTATTTCTGATTCTGCCTTTAATCCTTTTCCAGTAAGAACATATGGATAAAAAACCATAATAAGATTTCATTAAAAGAAAGTCCTTTTTCTAAAGACTAATTTAGTCTAAATCACTTCCTCTTGATACAGACAAACTAATCCAGGCTGACCTACAGGAATACATTACGGCTCTTCCTCTCTGTCAGGATCTCCCTGCAGACTCCCCGACAGAGAGGCTGCTATTGTCAGGAACTGGCTTTTATCTTTCGCTGATCAGCGGCAAAACAAAGACAGGAGGTGTGTGTGTGTGTGTGTGCGTGCGTGTGTGTGTGTGTTAGTTCACCAGGCTAGAGTGAAATCAGTCCATCCCTGCCAGTCAGGCCCCCTCTGCTGCCGATCTCTAACTTGGTTAGCTGCCTCTAATTTGGCCCCTGGAGGGCCCTAATGTGGCCCCTGTGGGGGTTTCTGAAAGGGGGCCTGGCAGCTTCTACCACACACACACACACACATACTGCTGCCACTCCCATCAGCTTCTGTTTCCAATAATCCTGGTGCGTTTTTCAGACAGGATGAAACAGGTAAATAGGCCAGTCCTCTGTTTAGACAACACACACACACACACACACACACACACATCCACCAGATGGAAAATTGACAACCAGGATGGCACGCCGACGACGCAGATGCTCAGTGACAGTAACACACACAAATGTACACACACACGTCCCTCGTCACGTTTTGCTGACAGCACAAAGTCACGGAAACAGCTCGATTTGGCCGGCGCTGCACTGCGCCATACGGATAACGGTTATGGAGGCTCATTAAAAACATGTAGTGGGAGATGGATTAGTTATAGCCTGCTGTTGTGGTGGGCGAGCAGCATTCGAGATCAGCGGATTTCTATGCGTTTTGTCAGCGTTCGCGCGGCGGTGAATAGATTTTGCGTGGGACAGGGAGATATTTCTGAGGGAGATTTTTTTTCCTCCCATCCAACATGTCCTGGCATGTGTCTTTAGATGCTGGCATCAGTTGTGGTGCCGCTGCTTTAAACTATCTTGGTATGTTGGCAGTTTTTAAAAGGGAGCAAATATGTGGATGTGTCAGGAGGGTGAAGTCAAAGATGAAATATGTGAGGGAGGCAAGTGTGAGTGAGAGGAGAAAGCTAGGAGGAAGAAGTCACAGTGTGAGAGGGTGGAAACAAAGGAGGGAAAGAAGAAAAATACGCTTGAGGTCAGTGAACCTCGGGGTGAGGGCTAACAGACAGCAGCCCGGCTGGTGCTTGGCCCGTCCCGTTGGGAGCAACGTGAAATAACAGCACGCCGGGCTCTGATTCACGGCCCATCAGCGGCCATTTCTAACACGTCTCCACACAAGGACACACGTCCTGTTTCCACACACACGTGGGAACATGCACAAACACACACGAGCGCGCCGAGATACCAGCCCGTATACAAAGGAGACGCACACGCAGAGAGCTAATGGGCTGTTATTGAAGACATGCATCACACCACAGCACCTACCGACCACACACAAAGCCACTCGCACATCTGCACAGCGCTCCCACACACTCCGATGGGATAATGATCTCCCAGCACTGCAATAACAGCTGATGTATCATTTAGCGAGAAAGCCACAGTGACACGGCGAGGCCACAATGACACAAACACACTCCAGTGGAGAGCTCCAGCCAAAAACACTCTCTTCCCTCGCACTCCACACACGGCCGGCCTCGTTTTTATCACAACATCCATGACATTTCTTATGAAGGCAATGCCGTCTCGCTCAATAGCCTGGGTGTGGCCTTTGTGGCAGTATAAAGGTCTTCAGTGCGGGTTGATTGACAGGTGTCATCGCCCCGTGTAGAGGGACAATGCGGTGGCGGGAGAATCAGGAGCTGACCTTTAGCCCTCCATCCTGCTCGACATCGTGAGCTCCAAAGTTTCTCTCAAGGGAGCAACTTTTCATTTTTCCTGTTATCTGATCTGAGTGCTGTGGAAAAGCTAATCTGATGATATTTAGCCGTCTGTTAGCCGCGCTAACTTTTTAACGTGTTGTATGGTGCGATCTGCAAACGCTTTAGGTGTGTAAAGAGCTTAGTATTTTGAAATTCATACTTTTTTGTTGGAAGACTGGGCGCAATTGTAACTATATAGATTCTTCCACCAGGCACAATCTCCTGGAAAAATGACGACTCCACTCACAGAACAAAAAGCACTGCAACCAAAACAGGAAGACAGTAGTGCTTTTGTTTTTCCTGGTAGCTATCCCCAGTCACCAAAGAGTATCTCTTTGCATTTACTATCCCCAGTAGTGGAAATGGTGGACGGTGAAACAGCCTAAGTTACTGTGGAAACTGTGATTGTTGTTAGACTCTGAAGAAAACGGAAAGCGCCCAGTTGTCTTTGTGACAGCAGTGCCAACAATAATACCACTTTGAAATTGTCTGTTTCCACTTTGAAGCTGCATAAATCTACAGTGCATTGTAATAAATTCCATATGACTGAAATTCTGTTCATAATATGTCAGGTGATAACAACTAAACCATCTTATGACAACTGAGCAGCTTCATGTACAGAGGAAGGCCACAAATGTGACCTGAAGCTTCTGAAACAAGTAAGTTTGTTATTTTGATGCTTTTTTTTGTCATACCTTATGAATCCATTTTTCCTTCAAGAGGGAAGTCATTACCTTAGAGCAAGAGTCTTTTTGCACTTGTTATCAGAGGTCACCCATTTTTGGGCGTTGTCACTTCACATACTTAAAGTAAAAATATGTATTTAATATAAAGTTATGTAGGTTAGCTTTAGGCAAGTAAAGTAAATTGGTCAGGTTTTGGAAAAGAGACATAAAAAAATGCGTTCTTAACGTAAAGATACTGGGTTAGGTTTAGGAAAGAAACATGGTTGGGCATCATCATATGAAGTACTGTACGTAAAATCATGTTCTTAGCGTTAAATTATGTAGGTTAGGTTTTGGCAAGTTACATAGGTTAGGTTTGGGAAAAGAAACATGGCTGGGCATCATCATGTTTCGAACTTAACATACAAATATGTTCATAACGTCACGTTGTGTAGGTTAGGTTTAGTCAAGTAAAGATATGTCAGTTAGGTTTAGGAAAAGAAACATGGTTAGGCATCATCATGTTACGTACTTAACTTAAAAATACGTCTTAGTGTGAAGTTACGTAGGTTAGGTTTAGTCAAGTAAAGATATGTCGGTTAGGTTTAGGAAAAGAAACATGGTTAGGTATCATCATGTATATATGTATAAATATGCATTTATAAATGCTAACCAACGCAATTTACGTTATAACGTAAATTGTGTTGGTTAGCTTTAGGCAAGTAAAGTTAAATTGGTTAGGTTTCAGAAAAGAGACATGATTAGGCATCATCATGTGATGTATACGCAAAAATACGTTGTTAACGTAAAGTTACATAGGTTAGGTTTAGGAAAAGAAACATGGTTAGGCATCATCATGTTACGTACTTAACGTAAATATACGATCTTAGCGTTAAGTTACGTAGGTTAGGTTCTGGCAAGCTGAGTTAAGTAGGTTAGTTTTAGGAAAAGAAACATGGCTGGGCATTATCATGTTTCGTACTTAGCTTAAGAATATATTCATAATGTTACGTTACATAGGTTAGGTTTTGGCAAGTAAAGTTATGTAGGTTAGGTTTAGGAAAAGAAACATGGTTAGGCATCATCATGTTACATACTTAACATAAATATACGGTCTTAGCCTAAAGTTACGTAGGTAACATTTTGGCAAGTAAAGTTATGTAGGTTAGGTTTAGGAAAAGAAACATGGTTGGGCGTCATCACTTCACGCACTAATAATAAACATACGTGCTGAATGTAAAGTTGCATAGGTTAGGTTTAGGAAAAGAAACATGGCTGGGCATCATCATGTTTCATACTTAACGTAAAAATACATTCTTAGAGTAAAGTTGATTAGGTTAGGTTAAGGAAAAGAAATATGGCTGGGCATCACCATGTTACGTATTTAACGTAAAAGTACATTCTTAAAGTAAAGCTACGTTGGTTAGGTTCTGACAAGTTAAGTTACAAGGATTAGGTTTAGGAAAAGAAACACTGCTGGGCATCGTCATGTTTTGTATTTAACGTAAAGATATGTTTGTAACGTAAAGCTACGTAGGTTAGGATTTGGTAAGTTAAATTACATACTGTAGGAGAGGTTTAGGAAAAGCAACATAGTTGGGTGTTGTCACTTCACGCACTAATAGTAAAAATAGGTGCTGAATGTAAAGTTGCGTAGGTTAGGATTTGGTAAGTTACTTAGGTGAAGTTTAGGAAAAGAAACATGGTTGGGCATCATCATGTTACGTACTTAACTTAAAAATACATCTTAGCGTAAAGTTACTTAGGTTAGGTTTTGGCAAGTGAAGTTAAGTAGGTTAGGTTTAGGAAAAGAAACATGGCTGGGCATCATTATGTTTTGTACAAATAGGTTCATGAAGTTAAGTTTCGAGGTTAGGTTTAGGAAAGTTACGTAACGGAGGACGTAAGGTTCAGGAAAGAAACATGGTGACGACCTACCTTAAAGAAATTCAAAGTTCACTTGGTTTCACACCAGACACAAACCCTGTCCCCAGGGGGGAAGTCCTGTGCTTGTTTGACTCATCCACCATCCTTATCTATCTTGTAAGCAAAGTTTCGCCCTTGAGAACAGCCTGATATATCCATTGAAACTTCCCAAGCTACCTCTGATCACTGTTTTACCAGTAAATCACTAAACATGCTCTTTGGGTGCAGCTTTGGAATTTATTGTACTTCATTATAGCCTGAGATCTATTCCACCGTGGTGCCTTTTCAGAGGGGGATTTATGAAGTGATATATGCTGCGTAATAGTCATATGCATCTTAGTACACATCCAAGTCTTTTGAGTGGAGTTTCCCACTTAAAATGCCTGCTGTAGAATAAGATATATGTACAGTATTATGCATCTGAACAACCTACACTGTTAAATATAAGAGACGACAGGAAACAAATGATCTGAGCACATTAACATACCATATGGTGGACGCTTTTAACCAAAGTGCTTCACTGTGCCGTTTGAACGTGGGTGGCCCCACTGGGAATCAAACACTAACAGTGTTAGTACCATGCTCGGCTCCTGACCTCATTGACATTGTTTTATTCCACTGTTTATATCCACACATTTTTAAAATCATAGCTGTGACTGTGCTATTGTAGAGAAGGACATAAATGGTGTGTTTGTGCGAATGAGGGCAACATGAAAACCTGCCTTCCTTACATGGGCACGCACAGTCACACACACATAAGAGTCTCGCAGCCCCTGCTTGCCTCTCGTCGCTTGAATCTTTCTCAGTTATGCTGCAATTCAAGCCTTTTGTTTAATAAACAATTTGTCAGTGATGTATCGAACGCCAGCTCTAATTTGATTGTCGGTGAAATGTGTATGGAGGTGGCTGCCTGCTCTCTCTCTCCCTCCGTCGCTCTGTCTGTACAACCAGCACTGATATTCTACCCTTTCCTCCCCCTGCAGGTGTGTGTTTGTGTGCGCGCCACGTGGTACGTGTGCGTGCGTGTGCATTACGTGTGCAGGGATGAGGATGGTGGAGCAATCCTTAAGGGTTTGCAATTACATCTAAACGGCATAATCGGACATGATGGATGGCTATTGCCTTTCCACAATGTCTAGACCTCAGTTCCAGCAGCTCAACGAGGTTATGGGAGAGTGGGAAATGATGAAAGATTTAATAGTTTTGTTCTGCGTCGCTCCGAGCTGACTCCCTTTTTCTCTGTTGAAGTCCCCCTGTGGTGACCCCGCCAACATTTGGACATTTTCATTGGAGACAAATCAGGTAGTTTTCTGGGCAAAATAGGCTGGTTTTATAGCAAATTAGAACATGTTTAGAGGGGTAATTGTCATTGTTTGTGGTTTCTTTTTTACCTTTAGAGCAAGAATTATCTTGTGTTGCAAACATGAAATATCAACCAGACTTATCTGGCTGTAAAAAGCTTTAAAAAAGACGATGCTGGGCTGAAATGACCCACTGCACATCTCACTTGAAGTCTTCCACTTATTCTGGTCAATAGGTGGCACTGTGGGACCAAAAGTTTACCACACACCTCATGCTTGCAGCAGCTTAGAGAAGAACAAACCACAAGTACAATCCAGTAAGTACAGGGCGGTAGGTAAAAATGAGGTGTGCTGTTCTGGTTCTTGAATCTCGGCTCTTCCTTATCCCTGCTTAGTGCTCTTCAGCACAAAGACGGAATGACACGGTGTATTCTCGCCACAGCGGCGTTGCAAATGAAGGCCTTGAAGTTGCCAAAAGGATCAGTTTGGGATCTGAGGTAAGATGGTAAATGGACAGAATAATTCGCTTTGGCAATTTCTCGCAAGGTTCCTGCAATTTATCCTGGACAATTGCATCCTTTGACTCGCCAGGTGCTGCAGGTATAGTTAAAATATAAAGCGGTGATTATGCACGGGGAACTGTGTGATGGAAACAGACAGAACTCGTCTGTGCTGTCAACAAGCCGAGTGGTAAATAAAAAGGGAGGGTATAGCTTTGTCAGCCGTACCTCATAATTACCCAGATGGCCTGTATGTGTGTGGCAAAAAGTGAAAAGCTTGCGGCGGGAAAAGCAGCTGGTAAATGTGACGCGAAGACGAGAGGTTGTCAGACGCGGGAAACAGACATCTTCCTCGCCGAGGCGGCGACGAGCGAGGTCAGTCAGGAGCTGTCGCCGCTCGCCGGAAGAAGCAACACTCTCTCGCTTCCTTGCATCCTGTCAAATGAATCTTTGATTGTGCTTGTTCATCTCGGCACTGTGACATCACCAGGCTGGCAACGGCGCCCAGCTTTCCCCATGAGAGCCTCATTACCCACAATCCCAGACTACGGTGTTGTCATCACCTGAGACGCCACCATTCCTCTCTCTTTCCCCCTCTCCCTCGTTCTCCTCTCCGTCTTTCTGCTCGGCTGATCAGGCAGGCGAAGCTGTCGCTCGGGAGCGTCACACAGATGTTCAGTGAGAGAGAGAAAAAAAACAAACAACTCAAAAATAGACATGATCCCTGGTAGAAACACACATTTCATGTCCTGGGTGAGGCGGTTGTTGTTGTCACTGCTGATGTGTAAAACAGAGAGGAAAGATGGAGGCATCACACTCTCATTCTCTGATCAACAGGCCCCTCGTGCAGCTGAGCCCACCTCACATGACTTCAAATGAGCTCCAACTTGTCCTCCGAACTGGCTACAAATGCTTCCTACCGGCAGGCTGGCCGTGTTTATCACACTCCTTTTGATCACATCTATATTTTTCCAGACACGACTTGTCATCTACTTGATTTACCGGCCGTAGAGACGAGATGGCAGCGTGTAGATGGGAAAGACGGCGGCCTCATTGCCTCATTGCCTCATCTGATTGTCAGTTCATTTCTGCTGCTGTGGCAGCTGAGCTCAACAAAGGAGGAAGTTGTCCTCGGGCGACTGTAGTGGCCACTGGCCATGTGCAAAAGCACAGTCGCATACATGCACTTACATTTCACACTCCTCTCCACCCTGCTGTCTGACCAGCTCCACTCTGATAGTCCTTGTGTTTATCTCAAAGGTTCCTTTAGCATTAGAAACCAGCGGCTCCCCCTCTTCAGCCATTAAAATGCAAACACCCACGCCAATATGATCATTGAAAACACGGCAGAAACAAACGACTCTGTGAAATAGCCGCTGGCAGAGAAATCATTCTTGCCCTAATGTCGGCAGCTCGCAGTTCTGACAGTGAAAAACAGAGAAGAAAAGTAGTCCCCCCACCTCCTCTCGACTCTCCCTGTGACATTCGGAGAGATATTTACCTTGTAAAGATCTTGACATTTCGCTGCACGCTCTAATAACATCCTGAAATATGAATAAGAGTGCAGAGAGTGGAGAGGAGCCCCGCAGAGCTTTTGTTAACAGATATTGATTGATACTGAGGGGGAAGGAAGGAAGGAGCGGAGGGCCACGGGAGGGCCACGGGGGAGCCACTCTTTACTGATCATCTGTTAACCTTGTGAAAAGATCTCGCCCGCTACCTCTAACTGGCCGGGGGGCGCCCTCGATGGTCATCAGAGAGGCTGTGATTTCCTTATCAAAGCGGAAATCCGGCCCGGAGCATAATTCACATGTTAGTCGGAAGATGTTAGACAGCTGGATCGATTCTAGGATGAAGCAACTAGCAGCAGCGGTGACGATATTGCTGCAAGACGGGAGCTGAAATCTTTGAAAAAATGGCTGCCATGCGCAGGTCCCACATTTTAAAGGCTGTTTGATGCTTTCATCAACAAGGGACTCATTACTGCAGTACAGAAATGGGATTTCTGATGCTTATGTAAGAACTTTATATTGACATGATGAGACTTTTTATGCAATTATCCCCCATGTGTGGTCCTATCAGCAGCCATTTTATGTTGCGGGGAGCTGACATACACTTTGATTATAGCTTTTTACTGTCAGTGTGTCTTCAAAGAGAACCAAATGGCCTTGTTACAGGACAGCATGTCGAACTAAATTGAGCTGAATTGAAGTGATTGAGTTTATCTGAGAGCCACTGAGCCAGGCTACAGTTTGTGAAGGCATCAAACCAGGAAGTGACAGACCTTTGTATGCATATGAATTTATTTACCAACGTTCAGTGGTCAGTCCTAACTTGAAAAAGAGTTCTGTACTTGCCGTGTTAGTTTTGTAAGCCAAGTTTGTACCTGCAAACAGTTGGAAAGTTGGTCAGGTCTGTGCTTGCAGGGTTGAAAGTGAATATTTAGGTCTGCAAACTTTGTTAACATTAAAAGCTACAGGGCAGAGCATCATGGGAGCACACAGACATTTGACTTTTTATCTTAAGCAAGAGCCAAAGTTGTGTGAGCACTGCAAAAAATAACAAGCAGACCTGATGCTGACTCTGTAGCCTCATGCTAATGTTTTTAAGTTGCCAGTTCCATCCATTGTCAGGTTTACACACACCTATATGTCAATGTTCGCTGAGTTTGTAGCTACTTAAGCACAGCATGCTTTAAGCTAAATGCTAACACCTGATGTTCAGCACAGGCCCTCAGGAAAGCAGCTCAGCCTTGCAACAAATTTTTCCCGGTGGCCACTTGCGGTATTGCAGCCCAGAAAGCATTTTCCCTATCCCCAACCTCTTTGGACTGTGGTAGGAAGCTGGAGTACTGGGACAAAACCCATGCTGGCACGGGGAGAACATGCAAACTCAGAAGGGCTCCCTCCTGGGATAGAACCAGGAACCCTGTTTCTGTGAGGCGAAAGTGCTAACCATTATACCACCGTGCCACATCAAAATGACAAGTATAATATGGAGGCATTTGGTGTCTTTCTCAAGGCAATTCCGTGAGGCAGATGTTTGCTGATATTTGAGTGCAGATCTTGAGCTAATGCTACCCTGGAAATCCAGAGTTCTCGCAAGAGCACAATTTGAATTTGTTCAGCGAGTCACTCTGGCAATCAGTAATGATGCCTATGCCCATGAAACCGAGCTGCACCAATCACATCAGTGTATCTGATATAGGCGGGCCAGAGGCGAGCTAAACAGATGACGACAGCGCTGCTACGACAAAGTCCGGAATCAGTCAGTAAACACTGCAAGATGGCTACGGATGAACACCAGTTGTTTGAAACGGCTTTGGCCGCTACAATGAACGAGTTAGACTTGGCTTTTTCTCTAAAAGAGGAACAGAAGACGGCGCTCGAATCTTTCCTTTGCAAGAAGGACGTTTTTGCTGTTTTGCCGACCGGATATGGCAAGAGTCTAATCTACCAGTTAGCTCCACTGGTAGTTAAGCGTCACCCCGTGTATTGTTCTGATTGGTCGTAGTGTTATCCAGTTGCGTGCAGTGATATTTACAAATGCATGCTTGGTGCCGCCCCTCGAGTTGGGCCATTTGCATTACTCATGGCCAGACCCTAAATCTTTCTAGATTTGGGTCTGGATTTCCAGGCTAAGCTAATGCTGCCTTCAAATGGAATTTGTGAGCTCGTGGTTTGGACATGGGAAGTCATGGACATGATAACTACTGCGTATAAAATTACCTGGACGATCGGCACTGCATCGGTACTGTGTGGCCCATAGAGCAGGCTACTTCAGGTTTAGAATGAGGATAAGATGCAACTCCTCTAGACTTTCCAAATGTTATTGGACCAACGAGTCATTTCATGTGGGTTGTGACGCTTACAAAAGTGTATCCACTGATTTACAGACTTCTCTTTCATGATGTAAGTCAACAGGAAAAAGGTCATTTTTGGCCACAGGGCATTCGGTGACGGATGTAATTGTACGAAAAAGTGGCTTCAAAACCTGGCGCACTTCCTGTGAGCCCTGGTCTGGGAGCCACCAGGGCTAGCAATTTAGCTAGCTACTAAGCAGGTAATGCAATGCAGGAAATGCAAAGGTGTAATTGGAAATATCAACACTTTCAACGCGTTCTCTTCCCAACTGGTCCAATACCAAGGCTTTGTCAGTGGACCTAAACATCAAAATATGGTGCACAAGGTAGCCTCCTGCATCAGTTTTGGACGTTCATGGACGGCATCTCAATTGACCCTTGCTACATGCATTGTCTTTTCATAATAAATTTCTGTATTTGACAGGAAATGTACAGTTTCCGCTCTTTACGTGCAAACAGTCTTTTTCAACATTGGTCAAGACTTTTACTTCCTTAAGTTTAGACAACAAAATACATCATGGTTTGGCTTAAAATAAGTATGTTTGTTGTTGAAGCATGCTACACATACTAGCACACTACCTTGCTATCAAAATAACTCCACTGACTTTTGTTTTCACATGGGAAATGAACAGTTGGCTCCTGGGTGAAAGTCCTGTGTTTGTTTGACCCATCTACCTCCACTGCCACCCACCCTATGGGGACTGTCTTGCTCTTTATACCACGCCGCTCGGTGCATATTATAGTTCTGCAAAGAATGTCTTGGTCACTGACAAAGCGGCGATGTTTGATGAGTTTGATTTTGGCCAGTGACATCAAAAATAGTGCTCATACCTGCTGTAAAAGTGGGTCTGTATCTGGCCTCGAAATCATTGACAAAGCGGTGGTATTTCACACGTTGGGAGTGAGAACAGGCTGAAATTCCTGAATACCACAAGAGAGTTGGGTCCATATGAGCTCTTCTCGTAAACACGGTAAACATGAGCAAATACTGAAAGCAGTAAAACACACGACAGTCCAACTGTCGACGCTGATCTTTATGATTGCTGTGATCAAGAGGAACCTCGGGGAATTTAAAATGAGCGTCAACAGTACTTGGCTTTATTCAAAACCTCCAGGAGTTCAAGATGAGCGCATACATTAATGTATTTTATTTTAATGATATGTAATTTGTAACACACAGTAGCTCTGGCTTATTTCTCCTGCCATGATTCTAAAAAGCAGTTTAAGGTAATTACAAGAGATTGTTTTTAATGGAAGATAAATGGCTTACTGCAGGCTGCAGCTGAATCAATACCTTACAGTTTGAAACAGTGCTGCATCATTTGCTGAAATTACCACCATTGATTGGTTGCCATCAGTCATTTTAATTTAATTTTAAATGACTGTAAAGAAGGATGGAATACTGACTGGGACATTTCTTTGTTTGACAGTATATTGTTTTTCCTCTGAAGGGTATTGGAGAGGAGCTACAGGAAAAAACAAAGTAGATTTCCCCCCTGAAGCGAATAAACCCAAGTAATGAGTAAGCTTCAATTTTGCTTGATTCACTGTAATGTAGTGACAATAGTGTTTGTTTTTCCTGCTGTCTTTGAAGTCTTGTCAAGTTTGATTTGCTGTGCTGCCGTCGAATGTGTCAAAAACTGTCTTAATTAACAGATGAGTCCGCTCAACTGAACATCCTCTGCATAGCTTGTTATCGG
Source organism: Epinephelus moara (assembly GCF_006386435.1). Taxonomy (NCBI): domain Eukaryota; kingdom Metazoa; phylum Chordata; class Actinopteri; order Perciformes; family Serranidae; genus Epinephelus; species Epinephelus moara. The sequence continues at coordinate 13,849,162 of NC_065520.1, forward strand.
TCAGAAATTCTACAATATAGGCTAAAAACTGTGAGAGTGGGGCGGTCGGGTATAAGGTCAAACATCCAAGTCAAACGCTGTGCTAATGAGCTTGAATCATGCCATTGACCACCCACGCGCTGTTGACTCTCAAGCACTTATTGATTTTTTCGGCTCGGACAAGCTGTTCCTCCTCCAACCACTCCACGACCTTCTGCACTCATCTTTTTTCTTGATGCTTCTCTTATCTTTTAATGTTTTCTCTGACCTTTTCTTTCTCTGTTTCTTTCATCTCTAAACTTTCTCAAACATGACAGCTCTTTGATTTCTTCAGTTTCTGCTCTCTCTCAAGGCGTGACTGCCGGAGTTAGAGAGGATATCAGATAACAGAAAAAGCTGCTGAATCAGTCCTTTGCACCACCAGTGTGTTCAATCTAGGATCACCTGGAGGGCAGCTGGACTCACTGCAGTACTGCTGAAGTAATCAAGAAGGACACTGACTTTTTTCACTGGAGCCTCTCTGGCACTCTGAACTCAGACGAAATGCATATTGGTGGAGGGACTACATGAGTTTCTTACTGTTTTTACATCATCACCTTTGATGACCTGGGTTCAGGCTCATTCACTGTACTTATACCTATGAAAAGTACCTATAATTACTATATAACCCACCTAATCATGAGCCAGGAAACTGTGACCTCACAGCTGTAGGCTGCTGGGGGCAAAGGAGGAAGTCAGGTGACATAGTCAAAGGTGTTGTGGAGGGTATATGCAGGTATATGGGATAGTATACCCACCAGTCAGCCAAAAAGCCATTGGAATATATAGGAGAGTATACCCACTTCCTCCTTGGTAACCTACCCATGGACTTGGTTGTGAAACCACCTCATCAACTACCACTACATCACTGTACGTAGTATAAAGAGCAACAGTGTCCACATGGAGAGGTGACCGGTTGATGGTTGGGTCAAACAAACACAGGACTCTGACCTGCTGTGTGTCTCAAATCACATACTTCCGTTAGCACACTTCCATGTAGTACACTATGTGCACGATGTATTTATTGGCGTAGCGTGCGAATTTCGACAGGGTAGTGTTGTCTCAAACCAAACACAGCCGTTGTGCACTTACCGGAAATGACGACCGCAAATTTCGACCTCTTCTTCTTCTTCTTCTCCTAATGTGCAGCTGTTAGGTAATTAGCAAACTAGCATTAGCATTCGCGTAATCGTTCGTAGTACCAAATCATTACAGACTGCTAAATTAACCCAATAAACACACTGCTGGCGTATACCTGACAACAGTATAGTGGCGCTTAGTGCAAAAAACATATGTACAATGCAGCGACGTTCACGGTCGCACAGTCCTCGGCCGCCATTTCCAGTTTGAAAAGTGGACCCTCCCCTTCCGCTACGCAGCCAAGATGGCGACCATTGAGGGCGAGAAGTGTCCATAGTTCCACACTCAACTTCTTCACCGTTTTGAGTGCACCATCCGGGTACTCATAGTGCACTGCATTTTTCCATACTTCACAGTGTGAACGCACTTCTGCACTCAAAATATTAAGTGTAAGTACAGAAGTACGCGATTTGAGACACAGCATTGGTAGGCTGGTGTTTTTGTTCTGTGTGAAACCAGAAGTCAAGCTGGAGTTATTTGATGTTACATACGTTCTTAAAGTAACGAGTCATGTTGCATTAAGTACGAGATCAGTGTTTGTGTCCCACTGAAACCAGAAGTCAACTTTGAGTTATTTTAAGTTACATATATAATGTTTTGTGACGTGATGTAACTTAAAATAACTCAATGCTGACTTATGTTACGTATGTATCGGACATTAAGTATGTAACATACCGTTACGCTACATTATGTTACGTTACGTAGAGTTGTATAACATGGTGTTGTGTTATGTTAAGTAAGGCAAAATGGCCCTACCATGATTCCTTTCCTAAACCTTACCTACATAACTTTACGTTACATACATTCTGTCAAGTACGTAATTTTACGTTAAGTACATTCTTACAAGTACGTAACTTTACGTTAAGTTCGTTATCAAGTATTTAACTTTGTGTCAAGTATGTAATGTGACAATGTCCAACCATGTTTCTTTTCCTGAATCTAATGTACGTAACTCTCTGTCAGATATTTAACTTCTAACAGATTATTCGTAGGTTGCGTACGTTGAAATATAAAAGTGCACTTATTAGCATTTTTATATCAACAATGGATCCAGTGTTATAGTGGTAGTTAACTAAGTGGGCGTACTACTATTTAGATGGGTAGGTTGCTGAGGAGGAAGTGGGTATACTCTCCTGTAAATTTTAACAGCTTTTTGGCTGATAGGTGGGTATTAGGGTTGCAATGGTACGACAACGGTGTCAGAAAAATATATTATTATTACCGGTCACAATGACCCTTAAATGAATAAAAATGGAAGTCTTACTTTTGGTTGAACAAACATTTTATTACTAGTATGTGTAAAGTCTCCCCTTATCAGGGTATATCAGGGTATACCTTGAAATCGGTATGCTGCAACCCTAGTAGGTATACTGTAACCAGCCAGAAAAAGAGGTGGGTACTCCCCGTATACCCACAAATACCCTACAGAGCTTTTTAGCCACTTTTAGCTCATTGTTTTGGTTTTTGGGCCAGCTGGAGTGCCAGAACAAAACAGAGCAAAAAATAGAGTGAATAATGGACTGGCATTCATCAGGTAGCCATAAATATAACTTAGTATAAATGCTAATGTTGTTCGGCATCTGTTAGATGTGTTAAAAGGCAAATGTTTGCTAACATGTTTGCCATGGCAACTGGCCGAGCAGACATAAGTTATTAACTTCTTACTGGGAGTATATATAACATTTTTAGTTTGTAGTTTCATTTAGTTTTTACATCTTGCATAATTTTATAGGATACACTCTCAAAATTAAGCTAGCATATAACTTTGCCAACTCACCTATATCATAATGTTGCCTGTCACTGGGCGTTGTGCGTGTGTGTGTGTGTGTGTGTGTGTGTGGAGGAGTGTTTCTGTGACAGCCTGATTTACAGGCCATTGGTGTGTTTAATGGAGCCGATGAAGCAATGATCGCTCATCCAATCCTTTCTCGCCTTCTACTCCTTTCTGCCTGGGCCTGATACTACCAGCCATCTCTTAACACACACCACACACACACACACACCCGACATCTATGTGATGCAAGAAAATGGTCACACATATACCCCAAACTCTACCCACACACAAGCACACACACAAATCCTGCTTTATAGGGGATAATCCAATGACAGCCAATTTGCTGGAGGGATATACTTTTTTTTATTCCATTCTTTATTTATCCATCGTTTCTGCTTTTACAAGGCAATTTGTTAGGTGGCCAGCTGGAGGAGGGAAGTATTAACCTAGACTTCCATTACCATGCCCATTCCCCCCCTCCTCCACCCTCCGCCCCTCCACCCTCCTCCTCCCTCCCATCCCCTGCTTCCCCTCGCCTGCTCATCCTTTTAAGATTAAGCTGGCCCCAAAAAAAGGGGGTCCAGTGTAATCATGAAAGTGTCACATTTCAGCTGAGAGAAGAGGAAGCGGTGGCTTCAGGGTCACTCTAAAATTCTCCACTCCTCACTCTCACTTTTATTCTTTCTCCCACCCACCCACACTCTCTCCATCCCCGCACCCCCCGCCCCACACTTATTTATTTCAATCTGTATCACTCCTCTTTGCTCTTGTTACCCCTAGTCTCTCTCTTGATTTTGTCCTCCCTTTCTTTCTACCTTCTCTCCCATTCCTCTCCAGTCTCGTTATGCCTCCACCTCCTCTCCCTCTCTCTCTCTCTGACAGTGGTTCAATAAGCAGTGCCTCCAGAGTGGTCTTGCTCAGTCAGTGGCCAATTACCCAGTCACACTGCCTGTCCTCTGGGACGGACAGGATTAGCAGGATCTGTGGTCTGACCAGACACACACACACATACACACACAGTCTTGGACACCTGTCACTTAGACATGGACAGACAACCTGTGGGTTCTTTTTTGTCCGTGGTTTAAAAAAAAAAAAAGAAAAAAGAAAAAGCTCAGGCTCCACCATCTTTTCCTCCAACAGGCAATTTGACAGGCCAGTGAAGAGAGGCACAGAGACGCTGTGGAGAGGAGGAAATATATGCTGTATCAAATGCATAAAAGCTCAGTACAAGCTCCACTGGTGCAGGTGGTCAGCGTGTGGTGGTAACCAGCAGAGCAACACTGAGGGATCAGACCTCACCTGGAGCAGGTTTTTGCTCAGGGGCAGCTGGCTCAGGGCGACTTGGATTTGCAACTTGACGGCCACTGCGGTGCAGCCAGTGAAGGCAGCAACGGGAACCTAATGTCACTCACTTCTGCTTCCCCCCAAGGCTCAGCTTCTTCTTTGTTGTAGGTATTTCACTTCTGCACAGTTCTTTCACTGTGAGCTTTACATGCTTGTGAACATTGAACGCTTTTGATGAGCTGTCACAAGATAATTGACAAGGATGTTAAAATACCGAAATGTTCGCCCAAAGTACAAAAAGTAAGTAGTCTAATGGTAGCCACTGCTGAAGGGCTGTAACTGTAACCATTAACTAGTGGCTTATTTATATTGGCGTATGGTCATTATGATGTGTTTGTAATGCTCCATTGTTACTAGAAAAGACTCTAATCTGCGTATTCTTGAATATAAAGTCCATTAAGACAAGCGCGACATCTTTATAATAAACTTAATGGGCCATCAGAGCCAGCGATGCAGTTAAAGCTTTTCATTTTCCATTTAACGGTTTATCTCTACAACTCTGAATGACAGAGTAATGCAAACAATAGTATGGGGCAGCTATGGGCACAGAACGACTTAAGCCAGCCTTACACCAAACAACTTATCAAGTGATGTCATTGGCCAGTCTTTTTCTCGTCTTTACATTCTGTCAAAATCAAACATATTTAATATTATTGGTAGATCTTGGGCAGCACGGTGGTGTGGTGGTTAGCACAGTTGCCTCACAGCAAGAGGGTTCGATCCCGGGTGGGGGAGCCCTTCAGTGTGGAGTTTGCATGTTCTCCCTGTGTCAGCGTGGGTTTTCTCCGGGTACTCCAGCTTCCTCCCACAGTCCAAAGACATGCAGGTTAATTGGTGACTCTAAATTGTCAGTAGGTGTGAATGTGAGTGTGAATGGTTGTCTGTCTCTATGTGTCAGCCCTGCGATAGTCTGGCGACCTGTCCAGGGTGTACCCTGCCTCTTGCCCAATGTCAGCTGGGATAGGCTGACAGCCCCCCCGCGACCCTCAAGAGTTCGCAGGGGGGCTGGAGGTAAGGTTAGAAAACGGATGGATTAATGGTAGATCTTGATCTTGGTAGACAATGAACATGAAGTGCTTCTCAAACTCAAAGATGGATCGACTAGACGTCTGGATTCCAAGGGGGCTACGTCATCGAACCCTGCAGAAGGATTCAGCTCCAATGTCAAGGGTCCTTCGAATTGTACCGAAGATTGAGTCCTTCCTTCAGAGAATTCTCAAGGATGCATGTGTGTAGCCTTAGCAGGCATTAAGTACCCACAATTCTTGCCTAGCCTCTGTAGGACCCGACTTGGAAGAACCCATCCTACCAAGGAAGCATCCTTGACTTTGAAAAGCTCTGATGGAGGAGCAAGAACATGAACAGGTCTGGTTCTGTCGTGGTGTGGAGAAGAAGGAGAAACAGGTGGACAATTTTCTTCCTATTCCCTCCACTAAAATAGTGCAGCTAACCAATAGAGGCTGATAGCAAGTTTAGGCGACAAATCCAAAACATTAAGTTCGTACACAAATCCACTTTCTCTTTATGGATTATATTGATGCCGAATCGACAAAAGTACCTTCAACACATGACGCCTTTTTTTTCATGTTTCTATAGTTATATGTTTTCGCAAAAACATAAGAAATTGTTAAAATGTCGTATTACTTAAGGGGAGTTTGGCGTAATATTTTACACCTGAAGCAGGATGGGAAATAATCTATAAAGGAATCTAGTTATAGTCTTTCAAATAGTGATAATCGAAGATCCCCAGTCTTAACAAAATCTTTGTTAAGGTTAGGAGACCATTGTTGTCATGGTTACTATAATAACTAAGTGGTTAACGTTTGGGAATGATGGCGGTTAAAAGAAACCAATGTGGCACCAAAGTGGTAAGTAGTGTCTTTTTTGGCGAACTGGCCCTTTAAATGTGCTTTATTACCAGGGTGTTTTTCTAATAATGAATGACAACCACCGGAGATTCCTGCATAAAAAAGTTGTCTCGATTTATCTTAAAGGAGACTGCTTTTTAAATAATAGTCCGTGCCTTTGCATTTGATACAATACCTAAGCTGTTTAACACAAGGTCATTTTTCATCACAGATACAATCACTGTCCTGTCTCCAGCACGAACCGCAGTTTTAGCCAGGACACATTATTCATATACCCTCCCAAAAATAACACTTGTGTGATTATTGTAACGTTTTGTTTCCAGCAGAGAAGAATTGCCAAGCTTGGCTGTGGCTTCACCTCTTCAACCCACACAGATCCTCCGGTGGGTCCACTGGTGAAGTGTGCTGGGCGCAGCCAAGTTTAGTTCAGACCCACTTTACTTCATTTCGAATTCTAGTCAAGATCCTGACGTTTCCAAAGATACCAAACATGTCAGGCTGAATTACAGTGAAATGTGTGTACAATGACACACAAGACGTGCACTGCAGGATTTTCCGTTTTAGCAGCCATGTGCAGTGTCTCGTGGGTTTTAATATTTCACTATAACCTTTTTGTGATATGCAGCACACACAGAATATGTTTTTCTAACTTTGAAGGGAAACTGAAGACTATTTTCGGTCCAGAAAAGCCTGTTAAGCTTGTCCAGACCTTGGCAAGATTGTTTGGCGCTGGAAACATGGCTGGTGACTTTTCCCTGAGGTCAGAGTCAGATTTGTCCTCTGTGGGCCTGGTCAACTCGGTCCTGTGATTACACTGCATTGGTTCCACCTGGTCTTTGACTGTCAGCACTTTCTGCAGTGATTGAGGGAACTAAATGATGACAGCAGCATGATGTGGCTTACACAAGGCAGATGGGCATTATGGGATGAGGAGAAAGAAGAAAAACCTAAAGGAAAATGTCTGGTTTCTGGCCATGCTTGTAGTTGCTCCAACACTTCGGACTGAAATGTACTGCTTTGTCATTATGAGCCTATTAGCATACTGATCCACTTCCAGTGCCACTTTCAGGCTGCTCATCAGCGCTGTTCGTACGTATTTCTCCGAAAAGTGTTGCACCAAAATTCAAAGAAAGCAGTATAAAGAGCAAAAGTACGCATAAGGACGCAGGTTGTGGTGGTGGTTGCCTCAAACAAACACAGGACTTTCCCACTGGAGGGCAGTGTTTGTGTCTCACCTGAAACAAAACTTTGAGTCATTTTAAGGTACGTCATCACCGTGTTTCTTCTCCTTAATTTAATTTGCGTAACTTATCTTTTCCAAACCTAAGCTACACACCTTTACCCATAAGTACGTTATGTCAAAAATGTAATTTTAGGTTAAGAAGTAATGTAACAATGCCCAACAATGTTTCTTTTCCTAAACCTGACCTACATAACTTTAAATTACATACGTCAAGAATTTAACTTTACATAATGTAATGTGACCATGTCCGATATTTCTTTTCCAAAACCCAACCCATGTAACCTTACTTTAAGTACATTATGTTGAGTACACAAGTTTACGTTCTGTACATTATTTAACTTTACGTTAAGTTTGTAATGTGACAATGCCCAACGTTGTTTCTTTTCCAAAACTTAACCTATGTAACCTTTAAGTAGGTTATGTTGAGTACGCAAGTTTACATTCTGTACGTTATTTAACTTTACGTTAGGTTTGTAATGTGACAGTGTCCAGCCATGTTTCTTTTCCTAAAGCTAACCTATGCAACTTTACGTTAAGTATGTTAAGGCAAGTACACAATCTTACATTAAGTACTTTAAGTATTTTTTTTCCTGAACCTAACGTACGTAACTCTCCATCAAGTATTTTAAGTACGTAACTTAATGTTAGGTACGTTATGTCAAATATTTAACTTTGTGTAAAGTATGTAATGTGACAATGCCCAACCATGTTTCTTTTCATAAACCTAATCTACGTAACTTTTTGTTGAATATGTTATGTCAAGTACATAACTTTACATAAAGTACATTATCAAGTATTTAACTTTGTGTTTAGTACGTAATGTGACAATGCCCAACCATGTTTCTTTTCCTAAACCTACAATATGTAACCTTACTTCAAGTACGTTATGTCGGGTATGCAAGTTTATGTTAATACGTTAAGTACGTTATTTAACTTTACATTTTGTTATGTAACAATGCCCAACCGTGATTCTTTTCCTGAACCTAACGTACGTAACTCTCTGTTAAGTATATTATGTAAATAAATATAAAATATAATTATAAAAAAAATAAATATTTAACTTTGCGTTAAGTATATAAAGTGACACTGCCCAACCATGTTTCTTTTCCTAAATCTAACTTATATAACTTTACTTTCGTAAAGCTAACCTCTGTAATTTTATGTTAAGTATGTTATCAAGTATTTAACTTTGCGTTATGTATGTAATATAACAGTGCCCAACCATGTTAATTTTCATAAACCTAATCTACATAACTTTACGTTAAGTACGTTAGGTCAAATGTTTAACTTTACGTTAAGTACGTTAGGTCAAATGTTTTAGGTCAAATGTTTAACTTTACGTTAAGTACGTTAGGTCAAATGTTTAACTTTGCGTTAAGTGTGTAATGACAATGCCCAACCACGTTTCATTTCCCAAACTTCACCTATGTAACTTTACTTTCCTAAACCTACCCTTCATAACTTTACGTTAAAGTACATTATGTCAAGTATATAACTTTACATAAAGTACGTTATCAAGTATTTAACTTTGCGTTAAGTATGTAATGTGACAATGTCCAACCACGTTCCTTTTCTTAAAATTACCATAATAACCTAACCTACCTAACTTTACTTAGCTAAGAAACGTCACAATGTCATTTGTGGGGCGCAAATTCGGATAACATACATTGTCATAGGACACGTTGCTGCCACACAGCCTCCTAGAGTGACTAACATGGCTGTAGAGTTCAGTTTTGGCCGTCCTTTCTGTTGGGTATCATTACATTTTCTCACCTATTTAGGTGTAGATTTAGAGGATAAACTGCTCAACATGCATGTAACCATGACAGAACGTTGAGGTAAAATGTCATGTTTTTGATTTTCAACCTCAACTCTAGCTGCTCACTAATGAAAAGTTTGGAGACAAAAAGACGTCAAAATAAGGAAACCGTTCCAAGATTTTGTCTCTGCCCTGTCCCCGCAAGAATAAAGCAACCAAAATGTCTGAGTCACTCAGCTGTCTTCAAACTGTCCAGGATTTTTTCCCCTTCCCTTCTCTGAGTGTTGCTGACACGGTGGGAAATGAGGCTGGAAATGATCTGAGGAAGAGCTGGATTCCTCCCTCTGTTTCAAAATCCCTCCATGGGCCCTTTTGAACTCGTCCGGCATCCAAGGCCAGCTTATCCAGCCACTTCAAAGACGCTGGAGACCGCATGTTACATCATGGCTGCGGTGACCACTGACGGGCACCCTACATGAGTGGGAACAGAAAGGAATGTCCTCTAATCTCAGCCCTGCAGAGAGAGGCTTTCAAGGAAGGCCTGGCGTTTTCTCCCTCTGGTTAGAGGAAAAAAATACTTCCAGCAGGTAAGTGGCACCCCACCTTTTTCGCCTCAAGGATGCTACAGAGAGGTCTTACAAATCCCCGAGGTTCACTTAACTCTGGTGGAGATGTTTGGGGATTTTTTTTTTGTGTGTGTGTGTGTGAGTGGAGCAAGTTTGGGTGGAATTCACTTTCAACTCAAGCTTATTTTCTTTAGATTTCAAGAACTTGGTGTATTTTCCTGTCAAAGCATTACCATACACTGTGTCTCTACTGTCTGAATTTTATTTTCAATTTACCTTTTGAATCAAATAGATTTGAAGTTAATCGCACCCATCTCGGGTCCGCACAATGGCTGAGAGATATTAAGCAGACAGAAAGATAGGATCAATATTAGCTCTTTCCACCATTATGGGATTTAAAGTGTACTTTTACTGAAGTCCTCACTTTTAAATGACTGTCACCAAGTGAAAAAGGCACAACAGACATATCTGACAGCCTCTCATCTATAATCAGTTTATTGCTCACAAGAAATAAAAAAGCAGTGCTACTTACGGCAGCGAACGGGAGCCAAACAGCCTCAAAATTACTATCATTCCCTACCTCTCCTCCAGAAAAGCTCTTTTTTGATATTGACTGAATCAAAGAGGCGTCTCTGGGTAATTAAGTAAATTATGGCTCGGCAGAATTGTAGACTTGGTTGAGAAACTACGCCGTATGGATTCCTCTCTAATTACAAAGGAGAGCTGGACAGAAATAGGTTTTCCTTTTCATCCTCAACCTTGGTGTAGTCTAGATGAAGCAGCTGTAAGCCTGGACTTAGCCCCCGCCATCGACCTGAGAATCACGAGAGAGAGAGTCAAGAGTTTATTTCCATGCTTTGCTCCATCCATATTTATACTGTTCCTTGGGAAAGTGTGGTTTGGATTTAGCGAGATGAGGAAGAAGAAGATACAAGGCGGTATTGTTGAATTAATGGGGATACATGGGCCTGAGATTAAAGGAAATTGATAGTCTCAAGGTAACATGTGGCCTTGACTTTAGGAAAAGAGGCAGGGCTGTACTAAGGACTTTAGGAAGTCCCCCAGAAGCAGCCCTCACCCCTCCCCCGTGTTGTGAGAATGGGAAGGGAGGAGGGCTGCTAAAGTAAGACATAAAGTAGTGTACACACAGGCCTGACATACACACACATGCACAAACAGGACTTGGGGAGGCTGCCCAGGTAGTTGCAGCAGTACCCAGGAGGTGACCTGGCACCTCTCCAGCGACCAGTTCACGCTCCATACTTGGTTTGTACAGGGACTTGAACCAGCAACCCTCCGATTCCCAAGCCGCCCCAGACACCAGCCTTCAGTTAGTACCCTATACCAACTTGAATGCTGCTGGGCATCTCATCCCACATCCCTAAACTCCCAGCTCGATTGGCAAACTTTCTGTTGCTGCCATCGCACAGGTCAGACCCAGCTGGCCACCAGCCCACTGTGAACCCTCACACTAAGTTTGCGCTGCTCTCCCCTACTGAAGTAGTCTCCTCCAGTGAAGTAGGCGGGCGGCGGGGCAAAGGGACTGCGGAGTGCTTTAGCTCATTTAGCTTGTCTCATAGCTCGTCTCCTTTGTGGTCTAATAGAGAGAGTGAGAGCAGGGCAAGGCAGGGGATGGAAATAGAAAATCAATATATGGTGGTCAAATTAATCAATTCATGAAAAGGACTGTTGTAACATTATAATGTTGCTGTGCATCTAAGCTTACTGAACACATTAGTTTGGTAGCTGGCAAAGCCACTTGACATAGTAGCACATTGTAATATATTGGATCGTGACTGAAATATTTTATCAATGGATTATTTCTCTACTGGATGCTGCAAAGTGGCATGTTAATAAAAAAATGCTATTATGGTTAGGGACTGTTCTTTATTTATCAGAGGAAGAGGTGGCTGGACCCTCCCCAAAGCTGCAGATCTGATGTTGTTATGGCACTGCTTTAACTTGTATTTTTCCTAGTGTTTCCTCCCCCTCCCTGTGTTCCTGTCTGCCTTCCTCTCTGTTAGGTTTTGTCTGTGTGCCGCCATGGGCGTGGTCCCCCTCCCTGGTATCCCCAGCTCCCGGCTCTTACCTGCCTCATCAGCTCATCAACACATAGTATTTCTAATCCAGTTCTCCAACCACTCTCTACCAGATCGTTGTTCAACCCAGATGGTAGATAGACCTCACAGCCGATGAAGACATTATTTTTTAAACTATATTACTCGTGGTTTTTCCATTTTTCTGTGTTTTCTGCCAGTGCCAGCTTCATCTCAGCCTCCTCCACTCCTTCCCACGGACCCTGGACCCCAGTCATTCCTATACCTTGAAGCGTTCGTCGCACATGATGCGTCCAAGGATCGTCCAACAGTAATTTCTGTTTTTACAGTTTCTGGATATGAGAAATGGTGTAATGGGTTTGGAGGGCATGTTTTCTTTAATAGTCAGATGTAAAATAAACACAAATCGCAATGATGTAGATTAGTATGCCCCTCCCCTAAGCCAAAACAGTGCTTAAAACCGACCCCTTCCTGTCTCATAAAAACAGTCCCTTACTGAGTTAAATTCTGTGACATGGTTTGATTTACAGTGACATATCTGATGTTTTCCTGAGTTTCCCCACATGTTAGACCAACTAGAGAGGAAAAGGGTCATGTGACACCATTGACACTTGACTGAATAAAACACACCTTGAATAATATGACAGACTTCTCTGAGTCTGAACGTTGTTGGAGACGTTTGGAACAATGTAAGTACACAACTCAAGTAAGTATTTAACATAGCTCTTCTTTTCTAGACATTTTAATACAGAAATATTACATATTATGTCTTAAATCAGGCCCACTGATGAATTCGTTCAGCACAAATTCACTTTTTAATCACTTTTTAGTCAGTATGTACATTTGGATTCACTCCTGCCCCATTAAATAAGGTGCACTGTAATACTTTTCCCCAGAAAATGCTGTATTTACCACCCCACCCCTAAAAAAAAGCAGGGCGCCAATCAACTAGTGCGGTCGCCATAGCAACGGTTCTCCTAAATCAAATGGTGGAGCAGCTAGCTATGTCGCTGCTGCTGGGTGGTGTCTGTCAAAACCACACAGTCATTACCTGTACCCCTCGTCCCTTTGTATCACAGGCAATCACAGCCTATTCACAATCTGCAGAAAGCAGGGTGCCTTTTCTCTCCCAGAAAGTGATCGAGCCTGGATTTTTTGAAAGAAACGCAGCGTGAAGCTTTCCCCGTGACAAGCTGACTACTTTCTCCTCCTTTCCACCTCCTCCTTGTCATTGATCGGGGCTCCTTTCACCGCACGGAGCGCCTCCCCGCTATAGAATCAGGTCCAGGCTGGTCAAGTGAATAACAACCTCTGTCTCGCAATCATGCACTGCAGAGAGTCTGCTCCGTAATGACGGCAGAGACACCTTCATCACCGAAATCTTCACTTATGGAGAAAGATTCAAATTGGGGGCATTTAGGTTAAAAAGAGCTTCATCACTCCATGCTGTGCTAGCTGAAGGGGTGCAGAAGTAATTTTTCCACTCCCTGATTCTCCATCTTCTCCCAAAAGTATGAGGCAGTGCAAAAGTTCCAATAACGCGGATAACAGGGTGATGGAGCTCAATTTTTCGACTGAGACATTTTCTCACCGTGTCATTTTTGCCTTGTTGAACTGCTCCTCTCTCTGACATTTATACCCATTTTCTCAGTCGCCGGCACAGCCTGAGCCTCACTAGGTATGATGGGAACATCTTGTGCACGCTCAAAGCCCGGCTTTTCTCCGACCCAATTCTGCATGCAAATCAAAGTCGGATCAATCTGGGATTGTCTGATGAACTAATTATGCGGTAATTGTTCTGGTCTAGACCACTGATCCATTGTATGAGAGCGGCTCTTTGTGTCTTTCCACTGCTGATTGAGAATGATAATTGGGTTTTTTGATTGGCAGAGGGGCAATTTTGATCTCTCTTTTCTTCTTTGCCCCTGCACATGTACGCGCACACCCTCCTCCCTCCTCATCCAGCCCTCCCTCTATTCATCCACTGCTGAATGCCAGAGACGAATCCATCTTATGAACCAAACTGTAAGCTGGTATGGAAACCTTTAAACAGGTTACAGAGGGTTAAGTGATGAGGCAGGATGGCTATGCATTTGCAATTAGTGCATTTGCATAACTTAATTGAGTGTGTTTGGTCGGTGGATTGTCATTAGTTCTCCCATCATGACGGCGTCCTGTCCACCACAGAAGACCAGTGGACATACATGCACAGACACAACACAGCAGCTCAGTGTTTTATCCCTCATTCTCTACGTTCCTCTCAGTATGAGCCCGGTCATAATTACCCAGAATCCCCACAATTCAACCGGGGTCACATAACAGCAACAGAACCCGACCGCGTCCCTTTGAAGCCGGGTCAGTCAAAACAAATGTCTGACCCTGCCGGAAAGATAATGATCCCCCCCATAATGAGTTGGTGTTATTACAGTAAAGCCTTTCTTAACTTTCTCACTCTTTGACCTTTGACCTCTGAGGCCACAGCCAAGCTGACAGCCTCTTTTGCTTGTAATAAAATCCAGGCTGTTTGCTCGCAGTGTGACGCTGAGCACAGGTTGAAGCCTTTGTTGCTGGCGAACAGGCATTTATTAAAGTGCCAGTTCAGCCTGGACCTTGTGGTGAATATTTTTCATTTAAAGGTCCAGTGTGTAGGATTTAGGGGGATATATTGACGGAAATGGATAGTATAAGTATGTTTTCTTTACTGTATAATCACCTAAAAATAAGAATCATGGTGTTTTCGTTACCTTAGAATGAGCTGTTTATATCTACATAGGGAGTGGGTCCTCTTTGACAGACATCGCCATGTTACAGTAGCCCAGAACAGACAAACCAAAAACTGGCTTTAGATAGGGCTCACAGGTTTTCACGTTTTCGCATTGTCCACTGGAGTCCAATAAAAAAATGTTTTTTTTTAACATGAAAGTGTTTTATTCAGTGTTTTTACCGGTTTAAATCACCTGATCCCTTTGTTTTGGAAAGGAAGAGACCTCTATGAATAATTCGGCTCCCAGTTAAAACCTCCTGAACGTCTGGGGCAGGTTGTCCCAAGTCCAACTTAAGGTTTCCTTAATAAAATAAAACTGGATAGACAAAACATCCTGAAGTCTTCTCCTTAAAATTATCACGTAAGTATTTAAGGTTTTCACCTTGTCCTGGCTGTTTACTTAAGGAATCCCGCTGCATGTAAGACCTTAGCAACCAAAGCAGGGTAAAAAAACACACTCCAAGAAATGTTCTGCAACTTTTGATTTGACTGGATTCATTTTCGTTGCAGTTTCTTCCTACAATCGTTCCTGTTTTCTGGTATTTGGGATCAGATTTACTTTGTAGTTTGTGCTCTCTATGATTGTATTGCCTTAGAAGTATAGGCTTTTCCTTCTCTGACCACTATGGTTTTCTTGTCTTCTTTTCTTCTGCCATTTTTTCACTAACTATAAGCCAACGTTGTGAGACAATAACAGGCGTCACTAGCATGAGTCCAAGCAAACAAACAATCTCCATGGGTTAACCTTTTTCCTTAACTAAGGAAACCTTTTCAGGGATTCTGTGCAACTGTGTAAGAAATACAGATTTGTATCATGAAACAGCTTTATTAGGTGTTTTTATTGGTTTAAACCACCTGGTCCATTTGTTTTGGAGGAGAAGAGACCTCTGCGGATAATTCGGCTCCCAGTAAAAACCTCCTGAACAATGAACATTGAAGGAATTGTAACTGGGAGAAGTTTCAGCTGGTTGCAATGTGCAGTCCTGACCACTAGATGTCACCGAATCCCTCTAAATCTTAGACTCTTTTTTTAAAACTATTTTTTATTAGTTGGTTGAATTTGGTGGCATTACTCTAAACAATGTATATGCTGATGATATTCAACTATATTTTGCCCGCATCTAGCGTGCTGGAAGGCTCACCTGCTATTTATAAATTCACAGTGAAACTAAATTCACATTGGGATTTTTCTTGTACTTCGGAGTGCATAAAGAGCATAAAAATAGAGCTTGTTTGTACTTGGGGAGGACCCCCCCGACAGAGGTCTGGGCAAAGCCCTAAAGATCCTCAGATCCTAGAAACGCCCCTGCATACACCAGGCAAAGCAAGTTGAGTATCCCTGCTCTACGCCATAAACATATCAAAACATCAGCACATTAAAAGGAAATATGGATACTTTACTGATTGAACTGGCCCTTTAAACGCAGAGACACATACACGACAGGATGTAACTGGTTATACGGTAGGAGACCATTGTGCCTGCTGTAAATATAAATGTTCTCTTGGTCAAATTACCCAGCTGAATAAGCACAGAAGAAAAGTTCATGAGGCGGAGTTGTGTGGATGAGCCACGGGATGTCAGTCAGATTGAAAAGAATGACATCACCGGGACATTTACGAGCTGCAGACAGAGGAAAAGGTGCCATTTTAGAGCCATTAAACTATCTAGCTATGCACCAAGCTGCCCCCTCTCCTCTGCTCTCTCTTTCATTTTCCCTGTAAGCACTTAAGTCGCACTCGGCCCCCTCCCCACCTCACCTTTCCAACAGTTGCCTCTGCCTTGTTTGCTTTTGTGGCGAATGCAGCCCCATAATTGTCCAAATCAATGTTTAGCAGTCTCTCTCGCTGTGATTAGGCGGAAAATGAGGTTATGCGCCAGTTGCCATGGTTTCAAGGCAGCGGATTTCTAAAAAAGATCTCCCGCAAAGCCAGAGAATGGCACGGTATAATGAACTTAAATTAAAGCAACTTTTGTCTCAATGTAGATTTTAATTACCCAGCCACTGTATTTGACAGAGGGAACGAGGAAGAAGAGGAGAGGAGAGGGAACAAGCAAGGGGGCGAAAGAACGGGTGGAAAACAGGGTTTATGTGCCAGAGCGCTAATTTGATCCATTAAGGGATGTGTGTGTGAGAGAGAGTGTGTGATGTGCTACCTGCCTAGTGAATATAAAGTCTCATTCTCACCCATCAAGGAGCGCGGCGCAAAGGGTGAGAGTCGTGTCTTGTTAAACTCCAGGCTTCAGCTGAGAAAAATCTAATTAGTCTAATGAGGCGTGTGCAACAGTCAAAGATGGAATGGCTTCTCCTTTGTGAGCAGAAGTGAGAAAATATGTTTCTTCTTTGAAAAGAGTGTGAAAATATGTGTGAAAATATGTGCAGATGCGTTGATGTAATCGACAAATCCACATCCTGCCTCTGACTGTGATCACCTGTCGTCTGATTTCTTCCTTCCTAATCTGTTTTATGATTTTAAATGCTGCTGATGATATAATAACTCGTCCCTGGTTTCTTGCCAGTGGAGTTGCTCCAAAAGAAGATGTTTACCACGGAAACTTGCATAACATGGTCATGCATAACAAGATACATTCAGGTGACAGTTTCTGATCAGGAGCTGATCACTCAAACCACTTACCAAGGACGTGTGGGACACATTTGACCACATATCTTTGGTAGAGTAATGCGTCCTGATGTGAACCAGACAAGGACTACGTCATCAGTGCAGGATGTGGAAGTTGCTCTACAGCAACAACTGGTGTGACCGTCCATCGTTTTGCACTATGGAAGGAGACGTGTTCTGCTGACAACGATACCTCCAGCTGTACCGACACATTCGCTAATGTGACTAAGGGCCTTTTCACACCTTGGTTGTTTCATCTGGACTTTTGGACTCTCCAGTTTGGTCCGCAGGTGTGAAAACTACCCCCGGATCATGGTCCAGACCAAACAGCTGAAATTTGGTCCGGCCAAAAGAGGTGGTCTAGGTCTGGACCAAACGGAACCATGGTCCGGTCCGTTACTAGTGTGAAAGCATTTTTTGGATGGTTCGGACTTTCGGACCATTGACAGGAAATTCTGGTACACCAGTTGTTCATTTCCGCCAGGAGAGAAGTCAAGTCCATCATCAAAAATGATCCGTCTATGGTCACTCACCTCGACACTGGTCGCTCCCAAGTTGGAAGCTGCGAGTATTGTGCTCTACGTTGGTGCTACAGCTGATAGCAATGCCATAATAGTATGAGTAGCCTGGCGATTATTAGAATCGGTTCGTCCATTTTTGTGAGGTAATGTTTGTAAACACTGAGGGGGTTTCTACCCGCCTACTTGACAACACGCTGACGTCAGACCCCCGCTCATTTATAAACCAATCGATGTCAAATATAAGGTGATGCAACCCATGTAGATGAACGTAACTATGTCGTGTAAAGTTCTTTAGTCCGCTCACAGAATTGCAATGTGAATGCAAAACCAAGGGACGAAATGTATACAACGTAACAAAAACATGAACCTTGGTCCGGACTTTCAAGTCTGAAAACGCCCTAAGTATGCTAACGGGCAGTGGGGACTGTTCCAATGGCCCATTTGATCAAAAGCCCAATTGTCCAACAGCTTCTTATCCTGGAAACAAATGCCCATTGCAGATCATCGTACCTTCCTGGGTGCCTTCTTTTTTCCTACAATGGCGAAAGCATGACCTGCCCTACTCTGCCTCTTATTGGCTCGTAGTTGTTGCCTTCGTTGGTTGGACTGGTTAGGTTTAGGCATGAGAAGTGAGTTTAGTTGGGGTTAAAGTAAGAATATCAGGGTGCTCAATCAAAGGCAGGAGAGTAGAGTAGGGCAGGTTAGTCCTTTGCCATAGTAGACATTTTTTTTGCCCCAAGGCTGACTTGTTTCACAGCATGAATCTTTCCAATGACAGGAAGTGTATGTATTTTTGGAGCAATGGACGTTTGGTTTCCGGAAAATAGGCTATTGTACAAATGGATCCAATGGGACATTTTTTGGACATTGGGGTTTCGGCTGCCACAAGCAGCTGGTGGAAGTATGGATGTAATAACTGTGCACAAGACTCTTTGACCTTCTAGCGTGACGTAGACAGTAATGAAATCTGAACACAGTCGGTTAGCTGGAGACCTTTTGGATTTTGGCATTTAGGTTTGGGCTCTTATTTTGGAGGAATATATGCAATGACAGAGCAGGACTTCCTGGTTCAACAGCATTCCAATGAATCCTTAGAATTCCAAACAACAAAACCACAATGCACATTTTGTTATGTTCCTGTCTCGCAGTGGACTTTGCAAACATTTCACTTGCAGTGTGACGACAGCAAAATAAAAGCCTGATAAGTTCTTCTACATTGTCTGCCTTTAACTCACACAGGAAGTGCTTCTGCATAAAGGATGGAAGTCCTACACAATGTGGGAGGGTTTTGGTAGAAATCCAGATGGATGTTTTTGAAGTGGCACATGCAGTAAATCACTTTAATGATGGATTCTTATATGTTTACTGTAAATGCCAGAAGCAGAATCATATGTGAGGATTTAGGGTCCTGCACCAGGAAAAAAAACCCACTTAATTTCCTGCATTCTGGTGAATTTTCATGTACCAATTTTGCATTAATTTGTGGTGTAAATGAAATCTACACCTGTGATACAGTGCGACACACAGACCAAGTGAAAGCCATGTTAAAAAACTTGAAGCCCTGTGTTTAACACGGTGCACAGCAGGGCGCTCCATGGGTTAAATGCTCAACTGAACTGAACTTGACCCACAGCTGAGCCCTGATTTTGACCATGAGTTCTGCCAGCTTGGGGTTAAAACTGAAAGCTGGGTATTTCCTGGGTCACATGCCGAACATTCTCCACATTCTGCAAATATAGCACTGTTTATTTACCATGTTGGTTTATTTACCTTCCTCTTACATTTACAATGCTACACACTTCTCCTTATACTTTACCTGTACACTCACACAAAAGAGTCCATAAGGAAGTGGACTGCCAGCAGCGCCTGACAAAGATCTCCCTAAGTTGTAGAAGTGTAATAAGCTCCAAAGTCGACTATGCATCTGCGTGCGTCCGTAGATCACAGCTGTTTTGCTTTGAATAACTGTGATTATTCCAGACAACAATTCTGGCAACTTTGACAACACTTGTAATTCACAGGCGAGCGCCTTTAGCTATTCGATTTGGAGCTTTTCAGCGGTCGCACACAAAAGAAATGCAATTTTGCAGCATGAATATTATACCTGAGGTCTGAAATGAAATCCTCATGCTGAATGAAAGTCATATTTTGTGATTGCGAGCACTATCTCTCCTGCCCTACTTGCGCAGCTACACACACACACATAGAGACGCACACTCGCAGGGACCGAGAGCAGGTTTTTATGAGTAATCCCTGCTACTGATTCGGGGTCTGTAATTGTAAGCCGCGCAGCAGGAAGTGAAGCAAGTCTCAGCTATTGACCAGCTTCAGTCTCACACTGAGCTAAAACACAGGGGTGGTGGCACTGCCGCTGAGAACATGTCAATTTTGCTCTTTAGAAAAGGGGCACTGCTTGAAGACTGAAAGCAAATCAACACGGCTATCGACCCAGACAACCCAACCCTGTAAATTGCACTCAGAGAGCTGAACAAAACAACAAAAACCATCACTGGGATTTTATTGATGGCCAACACTTTGGCTAGCACGCCTTACTTCCAGACGTGGGTAAGATTGAAAAGACTCAAAAGAAAGGTTTGATAGACCGTTCAGACACATACAGTATGGAACTTTATAGTGGCGCTTTAGCTCTGAGATGACTGTAAACCAAAGCAACAACAAACTCTTCAAAAGTCTAACAGGTGAAGAGCAGACTATTCAAAGAGGAAGTGACATCACAGGCTGCAGAAATACTGTGCAAACACTGCAGCAAGACATTGTTGTCAAACTTGTCTGCTCTCAGGTCAGACAGCAGCTCCTTCAGCCTGACGTGGGAACAGATACAATCAGACTCTCACTGTGTTTTGTTACAACATGCTGCATTCTGACATCTTTTCACATGTTGCGACGTTACGACATATTGAGGCCTCCGTCATGTGGCACAAAACACTCTGTTGTTTGTCTCGGTACATAAATGGGAGCAGAGAGGCAGGAGCCACCTTGAACAAACAGAGATGCTTCTCTTGGCAGCACTCCCACATAGGCCAGTATGTTAGTGTGTGTATAACACATGCATACATGGGTGCTGTTTTGTTCAGTATGTACCAGTTCTTTGCATTTGAACCATATGAAAGTCTTATTTTTACTGGTGCAAAACAGTGTTGACTGTATAGGTACTAAACAAAACACATGTATATACGCACTAAAGGACAGACAAGGAAAACAAGGTGACGTACAGAACTTGACAAGGTGTATAAAAGACATAGCAAACCAAACAAGCATTACAAAACAGTCATAATAATTGTACTATTAAGAATTTGCTGCTACTGTCACTTAAATTACTATAATAACCAACTGTTGTAGGGGGAATCAGTTAAATATGAAAGAAACAAAAATCTAGAATCAAACAGAATTATATGGAACTCTACATAGGTCAGAGGAAGGCAGTGCGATATGGTCAAAAGCTCTGGAAAAAGCTACTTCGGACACATTCCCATTGGGGCTATTTGGTCTACTTTAAACGAACCCTGGTCCGCTTCCACAGATAGTTCGCTCAATCGAACTCTGGTGCGGACCAAACGAGCAAACCCTGGTCCGCTTAAAAACTGGGGGTCTTGGTTCACTTGCAAGTGAACCCTGGTGCGGTTCGCTTACTGTGGGAAATGCAAACGGACTATCCAAAGAGAGGAAGTAGATGGATTTCCGTTTTCAGTCCAGTTGATGAGCCGGGTTTTTTTCTTCCTGGTCAGTGGTCGTTTTGGGCAATACCGCCCCCAAACGAGCAGCTGTTGTAACTGCGTGACGTTGTCCAGTTTGGTTTGGTCCGCTTTAAAAAGTGCAGTGTGGAAGTGAACCAAACCAAATGAAGGCGTGATATTTTTCGGCATTTCCTGCCCAATCGAACTGAGTCCCCCGGACTATCCTGGTGTGAATTAGGGCTGCAACGATTAGTGGACTAATCGATGACTAATTGACTATTAAAATAATCGGTGACTATTTTAGTCATCGACTAAACGGTTTGAGTCATTTGTCTTAAAGAAGTACTATAAAAGTACCCAAAATACTCTTATTGCAGCTTGTTACAGTCAAATATTGGCAGCTTTACACACTCTCCCATGACGGTGAACTAAAACCCTTTGGCGTGAGTACGAAACAAGACATTAGATGACATAATTTTGGGGTTTGGGAGAGACAGGCCGACATTTTTCAACATTTTAACACATTTTACGATAAAATGATTAGTCGACTAATCGAAGAAATAATCGACAGATTAGTCGACAATGAAAATAATCGTTAGTTGCAGCCCTAGTGTGAATGCGGCCTTAGTAAACCTTGAGTTTTGTATGTGTTGTTTCTACTGTACTGCAACCAATCATGAAATAATGAGAATCATAAGATGCTGTAGGAAAGTTTTAATGATGAAGAAATGCATTATGGGATGGGAATACAACTGAGATGACAGCAACTTTAAAAGCATTATTAATGCATGGGTCGGGGTGTCTGATGGCCCAGTGTCTCCAGTTCAATTGTGGCTGGGGACCTTTATTGCATTTCCTGTCTGTATCTCTATTATCATAATCAAATAAAGGCAAAATGCCCCAAAATAATCTCATAAAACGTGCATATGTGCAATAAAACGTTCTACTGAGAGTGCAGTGGCCTGCACTCACAATCAGGACTCACAAACATCATCTAAAAATATTTCCCAGCCTCGACACCTGCTGTTCCAAAGAGCACATTTTCACATTTCAATCAGCCGCCTCTCATCGTCATTTCTAAAGTGCAAAGTTGCCCAGTGCAGCTTTGATGAAGGGACTTGGAAAATGGCATGTGTAACCAGCAAGTGAGCATGGAAAGTTAATGATAGCGTCTTTACCAACAGCTCAGCGAGAGGCTTAACCATACACAGCTGTGGCAGAGTCTGTCATTAACCAACAGTTTGAATGTTGGGCCTTGGATAAAGAAAGTTTTTAAGAACAGGATTAAAACACTAACACCACACAGCGTTATCTCTCATTTTCCCAGCTCACACTGAATGGAAACACACAGTTTTGCAGCCATGTGCTGGCAACAACAAAGTTGCAGCGACTGATGAGTCAGCAACTGCCATCACCATGCTGGGGGAACATAACCAGCATCACATCCTCCCAGGGGCTCTGCAGACACAGTGTTAAACCAGGTATGAAATTATGTTCTCTCTTAAAAATCAGAGCCGAGGGATTATGAACAAAGTCACTGCAGGATTTGCTAATTAGGGATCATCTCATTCTTCCTCTTTCTGCATCTCTATTTGCTTTCTGTCCTCGTACCTTGCTCTCTAACTACCGCCATACTCACCTTGTGTTTTTTTTAGGGGAAATGAGAGGAGTGAGATGAAACACGAGGCAAAAGAGGCTGTCAGCCCCCTCATTGTTCCATTCCGTAAATTTCGGATGAATTACAGTGGCGGTGGAAATAATTGCTTGTCCCAATTATGAATCCATCTGCCGCGGTGGCTTTCTGATTTGATGGGGAGGAAATTCCCGAGAGCAAAACCAAACAATGCGCGGGAATAAGGCACGGGAGCGTGTCAGCGGCCATTAATATCCATAAAGGCAATTTCACAACACACCTAATGACATAAAATGACAGACAATAACAGTGAGGTAATTAGTATGTGTGATGTGTGTGTGAGGAAAGGTGTGAGTGTGAGTGTTGGGTGAGAGTAGAGAATGAGTCAGGCTGATATTTCTCTGCAAATACATGTGGACTATTTACCTGGTTTGTCCTCTACAATATGAGACTTTACAGAAGCATGCAAAGACAAAATCTGGCACTTACGACATTATTTAAGAACATTTTCAAGAACGTTTCTTCATGGTCAAAATGTCACAAATTTCCAATGAAAAGCCTGATTTTGGATCAATAACAAGTAGTAGGAGTACTCCCATCTTGAGTAGTATCAGTACTGTAATATAAAAGTCTTACTTAAGTAAAAACATGAACATCATCTGCAAAACAAATGAGTTAAAGTATAAGTAGGCCTTCCTATAGAGTAAAATGACCACCATTAATGTTAGCCTATGAAATATTTGAATTCATATATTAAAATTTGATCATTTTTACAAAAGTATTAAGGTGGAAGAAAATTGAGCTAAGTTTGATCTGAATCAGTGTAGCATATTTTATAACTGTTGGGGTTAAATTTAAAATATCACCAAGGGCGTAGGTTTTAATTTGATTCATATGAAATATACATGAAATCCATATGTGGGTTTTGGATGGCCTCTGCCAGCAAATTTCGAGTGTCAAACACATTCTGGTGATTTTTTAAAGCACCAATTTGTGCCTTTTGTGCATCAATATTGGTTGTAAATGATAAGTCAGTTCTCTGCTACTTTCGTGTTTTTATTGGGGGGACGTGTCGCCTGCATCCCCCTTGAAATCCACGCCTATGGATAACGCCATATAAAATGTAGGAAAGCAAAGCTCAGACACCTCAAAGGGAGTCAGGGAGGAGCAGAGTTACGTATTTAAATTACAAAATGAATATAATTGTAATCAGACACAGTCATGAAGAACAAATATGTCATTAAATTACAGTTACTAATCAAATTGTTTGTGATTAAAAGGTTTATATGTACAATAAAACATTCATTCTGTTGCTTTGCATCTTCTCCCTGTGCAGGAATGTTTTCTTTTGCCATATTTCCGGACGACAAATTTCAGTGCAACAGTTCTGTACTTTTCAACTTCATCGCCCAGTTTAAAACACTGTTAGGTAATTAATCAAAAATAATCAAATGTGATGAGTTAAATTACTTTGATAAAGTAATTAAAATTGTTACATTACTCATTACATTTTTAACAAGGCAACTATTAATCTGTAACATTTTACATTTAAAAAGTAACCCTCCCAACACTAAGTACAGTAATTGATTAAATGTACTTAAAAACTTTTTTAAATATTATTTTGTAAATTTTTACAGTTTTTGAGACATATTTATTTAAAAATTTCCATTTGAATTTTTTTTACACTTTTAAGACATATTTGTTTAACAATTTTCATTTAAATTTTTACACTCTTTGAGACGTATTTGTTTAAAAACTTCCATTTCAATTTTTACAGTTTTTGAGACATATTTGTTTAAAAAAAATCCATTTACATTTTTTACACTCTTTGAGACATATTTGTTTAAAAACTTCCATTTCAATTTTTACAGTATTTGAGACATATTTGTTTAAAAAAATTCCATTTACATTTTTTTAGTCTTTGAGACATATTTGTTTAAAAACTTCCATTTCAATTTTTACAGTATTTGAGACATATTTGTTTAAAAAAATTCCATTTACATTTTTTTAGTCTTTGAGACATATTTGTTTAAAAATGTCCATTTAAATTTGTTACAGTTTTTGAGACATATTTGTTTAAAAATTTCCATTTGAATTTTTTTTTTTACAGTTTTTGAGACATATTTGTTTAACAATTTCCATTTAAATTTGTTAGTTTTTGAGACATATCTGTTTAAAAAAAATTCAATTTAAATTTATACAGTTTTTGAGACATATTTGTTTAAAAATTCAAATTAAATTTGTTACAGTTTTTGAGACATATTTGTTTAGTATTTTCCCACTCAATAAATTAAAAAGGATAAATTCCACACAGCTTGTAACTATTTTTTACCTTCTTTCATACATTTTTGTTTTCTTTTCCTTTATTTCCTTATTTTTAAAATGCAGAATATGTGTCGGCTATTATATTTAGGTAAATAATTGTCGGTATTATTTTTTAGTTTGTTAATTATTATTATAATTATTTAGTAGCAAAGTTGTATATTTGAGTTATGCTAATTCGTTTGGGGTGGTGGGGGGGCCCAGGGGAAGCTTGCCCGGGGCCCTGAATGTGTCAGGTCCGCCCCTGTCTTTTTGTTTTATGTTATAAAAAACGTGATATTCGTATTTAAACTGCATCAAACACATAAAAGAATGTGTATAGAAACAGTTTGGGGTGTGTAATGACACACACACATGAATAAAACAGTTAACTAAAGTCTGATGAGGCGTGTGCCAGTGGGGAATGTAGTTTCCTGGAGTGCCGGAGCCGCTGTGATTTCTTCCGGGTTCCTCGCGCAGTTTGTTTTGTTTGGGCTCCACATGACACAAAGTCACTCTGTGTGGCTGTAGCTGCTGTTTCATGTCGGCTTGGCTGAAAACAAAATGTCCTGTGAGGTTTTAAACGAGAGTTGAGCTCGGTGACAGCGGACGAGTGACTCCTCCGTGACTCCATCCCGACCTGAGACACCTGTTGCTCCAGTTTCGACACACACAAACACAGGTGCCACTTTCTCCGGCTCACACAGGGAGCAGCTCCGGGCGAGACTACACCGAAACTTGGATTAATCAATCACTTTAGTGTTTTGAAAGACATATTTGTGTTTACAGCTGCCATGAAGGTGACAGTAACTTTCGGGGGCACCGCGGTGGTGGTGCCCTGTAAAGCTGGATGGACCGTCCGGGTGTTAGTCGACCAAGCCACGCGGAGATACCTCAGGATTCTGGAGCAGGTAAACACCCTTCATACCTCCACTCACTTTATCCCCCCCTTTATCACCTTTACACCTTGTTATTTAACACAGAAAGTGTTTTATTCCACTCATTCTTCATGTTTTACAAGACTAACTGCCATACCTTGGCCAAGGTGTGTGTCACGTGACCACTTAGTGGCTGTGCTCACAATGCTAAAGCTAGCTGCTAGCTTAAATGACAGAAGTTGTAGTCTTTGCTTTGAGATATTGATTTATTTTGTTAATTAAATACAGTTGAGTTTGTTTTTCTGGAGTTGTACATGTCATGCAAATAATAATAAGTCTCATTTATAGAAAAGTTTGACTGCTGTTTAAGTTTTTTGGGTGTTGCTAGCTTACACTGAAACTTGTATTAGCATTCTTTGCATTCTCTTCAAGTGGTTTCTGTCAGAATTAAATATATGACATAAATAAAATTGGCCCTTTTGCTGACCCACCTTGAACTGAAGGATTAATCAAAAAATACCCCCACAAGAAGAACAACAAAAAACAACCTAAAAACAAAACAGGTCCTTAAAATGTCTTAAATTCAGTTTTTAAAATAGCGGTTGTCACCAAATTTAATATAAAACATAAATAAAACTGGACCTTTTGCCGAACCACCTTTTAAACTGAAGGATTAATCCACCATACCATCAAAAATACCCCCACAAGAAGAACAACAAAAAACAAAACAGGTCCTCAAAAAGTCTTAAAATGCCTTAAATTACATTTTGGAATAATAATGAAATAACAGTAGGCCCTAAATTTGAATTTGTGAGCTCTTAATTGTGGCAAACATTTAATTTAATACACCCACCTTTCAATTTATTTTGTCAAAATGAGTCAAACTTTTCAGCTTGAAAGTCAAACATTTTGATGTCACAAATCTTTAAACACACCACTGAACCTAATACTGTCTTTATGCTTTTATACGTACATTTACCTGTCTCCAAAATATAGATTTACTTAACTTAACTCACTCTAATAACCGTATTACTACAGAAAAGCTACCTCTGCTTGGGGCTTAATGCTTTGAGGAAGAATAAGATGATTTGTTAAAAAAAAATCAGTCCTAAATTATCTTTGAAAGTCTTTAAAAGTAGAAATAAAAGTGTTTAATACATGTAGGCACCCTGTTCTGTAAGAGAGTGGATATTTCATCTGCTCACACAAGTGGTACTCTTAATATTTTAAGTTTGAGAAATTGAGAAATCATCACAGGAGATGACCAGAATAGACCAGAATGCAATGCAGCTAGGACATTTTTTTGGATTATGAGTGAGGGGTGTGAGTGTCACATCCCTCAACTGAAAAACAACAACAAAAACATGTGGTGGCTTTCTTGACCTCCATGTCTTACACATGTGGATGCACTAAGTTAACACCTGTTGTGATGGGAGTCGAATAGGGATGGGAATTGATAAGCTCAAGAAGGGAGCTTCCTGTTTGGAAATTGGACAATTTGGAACCGGCTCTCAACTGGGATGGGTTCTCTATTCCCGTCCCTACAGTTGAAGGTCATTCTAGGAAATGAAGTAGACGAGACCGTTGTTGTAGGTTGTTGTTTTGAGCGTCCCACATATACACAAAGATGTAAACCCCAGTTTTCTGCTCCCTGATGTTGCAATCACTTCAACATTAATCATCCTGCAGAACTGACCTTTTATTAATCAGCTGCGTCGTATGTGCATGCTGTCCCAGCGTGATAGGGTGCTGATGTGCGTGAGGATGTGAGTGGCGCTGGCTGCAGCCCCGCCTGTCTTAACTGTACAATAGCTGCCTGTTTAAGCCCTGGTATCTCAGCGGGCAGGTGGAAGTTTACCGTTTGATGTCCTCAATGTGGCCGCAGTCGGGGATGTGCGCTGCGGACAGGAGGCTTTGTCCTCTGAGTGATTGGGGATTAGGTTTGGTGACAGGTCCCAGTCTTATCGGTTGGCTTGGCCCCCCTCAGCCCGCCCACGCACCCTCCCTCTCGGCGAGGCGAGAGGCTGGCTTGTGGAGATGCGAGAGGCCGCGGATGCAGGGATGGAAGGACCGATGGGGTGGCTGTATGGCAGGATGGATTGCTTCCTCACAAACACCTAGGTAGCCACACACACACACACACACACATAGAGGAGCTCATCTAGCTCAGTGTCCCCTGAGCTGTCACGTCTCTGCTCCACTGACAGCCACAGCCATGCCCACTCTGCCCAGCGGTCTCTGTTGATCCTCTGCGAGACACGCTGCGGTGCACAAGCTGAAGTAGGCTAAATGTGAGTGTGATTAGAATGCACCGAGGCCTTGATTGCTTTGCACAGAGCATGTTAATTAGGAGCCGTTGCTAGACGCTGACTCAGCAGTCTGTTGCCTTCTCTTAATAGAGGCAGATCATCACGAGGACAGTCCGGCTCTGTAGCTGCCAGAGAGGGCCGAATAGATGTGACCGGATGAGCCGGCTGCTCCTGCCAGCAGAATCCACTTAGCGCCCACATTAACCGCACATTTCTCCACTCTCGGCCTCACCGCTGACAGCAGGGACAGTGTCAAAAACCTGGGTTTAATCACTGCAAATGTGTGTGTGTTGGTTTATGCATGGTGAACAGGTTCCTGCACAGTCTCAGTGCATTGCAGCAATGGCACGTAAACCTTCTTAATTAGCGGGTTATTTTAATGTCATCTCAGCTGTGACTCTGTACGTGTTCAGCTGCTTTCATATCTATTGTTGTGAAAACAGTTTTGTTAAGTTATAAAGCCTCTAACTAACGGCAAACAGGAAATGACTGCTCATTATACAGTGCGATTTGTAAAAGAGGAGTGTACGTGCCATTGTGATGGTGATAAAAGATTTTTTTTTATCCACACTTTATTCTATCACTGCCTTTGTGGCATGTAATGAAGACTGTGGGAGTTGTGTAAAGATTTGCACCTGAGGTGTTAAGACTTAAGAGTTGATATAATTGCTTAACTTAAAATTAAATCTTAACTTCCATCTGTCATCCATATAGTTACTCAATAAAGGAAAAACTAGGTGATTTGAATGCCAAAAAACAGTGAATCTGCTAATCCCAATTTCCCCTAAATGACTGTGCTACTCATTGTGCGATTACTGCTTGTAACATCATCCTATCCCAACATGGCTGCTGTGGAAACATTGTGCCCGCCTTCCAGTCTTGCCGCAGGTCGCCCTGATGAGTAAGTGGCCAAATTTTGAGCTGCAAACGTTGTTAGCACTGTTAGATCTGTTAGCAGTGTCAGCATGGCTAGTCATGCTAACATAGTTAACAATGCTAAATAGGTTTTGTAGCCTTAAAATGAAGGCGTTTTCTTATCGCCGCGCGCAAATCAAGCGCCCTAAAGTGCAGCATGATGTCTCCATTGTGAAAAGAAACCACTATTAAATCATCTTAATACAGGCAGTCTAATGTCGGCGATAACCCACGGTTTAGTTTAACAACAAGAGAGATAGTCTGGCGAAAAGCGCACTGTCTCCATCCAAACTTTCTGACAGATTCGGGTTCACCAGCTGCCCGGTGTGAGCGGAGACAGACCCCGAATTGCTTTCCCACGTCCACCAGTCTTTTTAAACCAAAACTTAATTAGAATATTTACGTCTCCCATGTCACGTCTGTGATAATTAAGTAAACAAGAACAAGAACAGCGTTTTCCAATTTTGTATTAAGTTGATAGTTTCTACTAACGACAAGGATTATTTATGTGCAATATCTTACTTACACAAGCACTACGAGCAGTCAGAAGCAGGTGTAGATTTTGTTAGTGCCTACGAAAACATTGGAGCTACTAACTTCTTGATGAATGCCAAAATACCTGAAAATTTCGTTCTGCTAACAGTTAACACACAAATTCAAGTCATTAAATTTGTCGCCAGTTGCTTCTTAAAAACTAAGAGGGTCTAAGAAGTTGTGAAATCTAAGTCGCCAAGTTCGCGACACTGCTTTAAGGTCCAGTGTGTAGTCCACAGTTACAGGTGTGAGAAGTCTTGCTAACAGCTGAATAATCCCTGTGTCTCTGGATCACTGTATTAGTCTAAGACTATCGCCTGGGGGACCAGCATGTAGACTGTGAGTGTTGTGCGTTCTCAGGGGAAACAGCCAGATACTGGAGCTGTCTCTCTCCGTCTCATGGTCTGTCTGCTGCAGGTGCAGTTCAGATTACAGCCCCTATACCAACTCGGTGCTGACACCTGACAGAGCACTAAACAAGCTGAGAGCACTTTGCCCTCCTTCTTATGAATGTGGGAGTGCGAGGAGTTGTCCCGTGTGGGTTGGTATGTGCGTCACGGCTCCGCTATGCAAAAGGCATTTTTCAAGTTAAATGTAAGTGTTCAAACCTGCTGTTTCTCTTTTTGTTAGGCTGATTGTGTCATTGATGTAAGACCTGGCTGGCTGTCAATGCGCTCGGGGAAATAGTTTGCATTCATCAGACTGTGTCTCTAGATGTGTATTGTGAATTTAAATTGTGTTAGCTCTATTATTCCCCGAGGGGAAAATACTCCACCTAGTTCAAATAACTGTAAAGCTACAGAGCAGCATGCTGAGGTAATTTTGATCATTCAAATTTTCTATTCAACTTTAAAAGTACCTGACAAAAACCAGGCTTTTTAAATATTGCTATTGGAAGGAAGTAAATAAGCAGTCCTTTGTTTTTATAAAAATGTTTGAGAAGATGAGACATGAATGAATCATGAACCAAGGTCTTAATTTGTCAGATACTTTATCGTGCTTGTTGGAAGCCACATTTAATAGATTCTTATTAAAAATGTGTCTTTGTATTGTGTATTTATGAAAAAAAATACTGACTGATACGTTCTTTTCTCTATTTTAACTCATCAGTATCTGCTGCAAAAATCTAGCATTGTTAGACGACACTAGACTTGCTTCACAAGGAGTTTGTTTATAAGTAAGGTTAAAAAAAGTTGTCCTAAACTGCTTACAAGTTTATCGTAGAATATATATATAAAGCTGGGGTAGGAAGTTTGATTTTAGTGTCAATGGGCAAAATCCTGGTGTTCCTATTGGCACAAATGCATGTGCATGTTCAATGGCGTAGATCCTCATAGAAAGTTGCTATTCCAGCATTGGCAACATCTGACTACACTGCAGAGCAACCCGAAAAAGGAAGACAGACTTGCCAAAAAGAGAGCGTAAAAAAGAGTCTGACAGTGGACAAAAGAAACTTGTCAATGTCAGCGAAGTATTTCAGAGATGGACAAAAAATGTTGCTTATAGTTTAGCCTTCTCCTAAGTGGAGCTAAAGGCTCACAGCCGCGGCTTCAAGGTCACGTTTATGTAGCTAACGTTAGCTAGAGCCTTGAATCACATCCCGATGCTACATCCCACATTGCTGGGAGGAGAGCGGGCAGCAGTTCTGGGAGCAGCTGCAGCAACTCAACAAACCTCAGCGCCAGGGTGAACCGGACAGCCCAGACTCCTTGCTTGATAAGCAAACTTTCTGTTGCTGCCTTTACATAGGTTAAACTGGGGCTGTGACATCTGGCACTGGGGGATTTTGCGCTGACCAAATTCGGGCCGCCTCTGGAGGGGCGAAGGGAATGAGTTGAATGTAGCTGTACATGTTAAACACTGGGTTACTGTATGAAGTGCATTCATATGCCTGTGGTTATTTTGTGGGAGGGGCTTAGGACGGGGGGAGCTGGAGGAGGAGGAGCTAGTTTTGAGGGATTATACTGTAAACATGTACAAATCATTCACAGGCAGATTTAAGTGTTCAGAAATGTATTGAAAACTACTGACAGGTCCATTGTGGAGGATTTAAGGCATTATATTGGCAGAAATTATAACTATGTTGACACACATTACCACTGGCTTTTATCATTGTAATTGTTGTATTGTCAAGCTCTGCTGAGGTCAAGCTGTCTTCCTACTTCAGAGTGAAAGCTCTCCTTTCACTCGCACTGACGGAGCCGACCTGAGGACAGTTCTTCATCGACACGTTCATTAAAGACATTTTGCTTTCGTCACGGCTAAATCCACACCGTGCTCCTGCCGCTGTTTAATTACACATTCTTCTCAGGATCAAAGTGTGAAATAGCACCCCCAACACCACCACCACCAACCGCTGCAGCTCCACTAATCGCCCCGGCGCTTCACCGTTCTCGAGTGGTGTCATGTTTGCCTACCAAAGAGGGGGAGAGTGGGAGAGGGAGAGATATGGCTTTAAATGGTGGGGGACTTAATGGTGTAATTTGCGGGGAATTTACTCTTCTAACTGTCACGGTAATTCTCCTCGATGTTGACTGACTGACTCCCGACTCCTTTTGTTTTTTATGTCATGGGAAGAGTTCAAGATACAAAGGGGAATTACAAGGGATTGACAATGAGGGACTTCTGAAGAGTTTTTTTCTGCTCCCCTCTTTCCTCTCTATAGATTACTTTCCCTCTGAAGTGTCATACATTCATCCCTTTTCATCACCGGGTAGAAAGAGAGGAGTGTGTGTTTTCTCAGGCCTTTGGAGTTCTGGCTGAGGAAACAGAAGCACTAGTATGCCAGGTGTGCTCCGGCACAGCCTGCAGAGGTGACGCTAATTAACACTTAGGCATTGTTGTGCTCTAATCCACTGATGTGAATTAATCCTCCCCCCCCCTGAAAATCACACTAATACCTCTTATTTCATTAAGGTGTGTGTCTTAATGCTGGTGATGTGATGTCACCACAAGAGAGCCAATTACTCTGCTTCCCTTCTCTGCTGTCACACACACTCTCTCTCACACATACTGTAAACAGTGTCAGTGAGAGGCAGGAGAACGCCGGCAGTCGTTCGGGTTGGACCAGTTTTTCTGGCAAGGTGTAAATGCTTTGCGCTGATGTCTTCACTCCACTGGCGTCAACATCTCCAACATGTGCTGCCCTGTAGTAAACATTTGTGATGTAAAATACATTCTGGTTTCAGTGCTGCACAATCGCATAATAGTAATCTTTTAGCATTTACCTTAGATTCACTATGTCCCCCTATCCCATTTTCATGTTGAGATCTATAACGAGAACACATTAATACCAGGTGTAAAAGTACCAGCCTGTGATCACAAGTCCTGAAATGTTTCCAGATACAAGTCACATACTAAACACAGGCTTAAATTGGGCCATGTGTTAAAAGGGGGACTCAACCTGGACCCTGTTTTCCACTGAGTAGTATGGTACAGTTCAGTTCGGTACACTTTTTTTCTGTTTCTTCTGTGAAAAGTTGTGGATGGTACCGACAGAACCGTTCCGTACCGTCCCCATTTTCGGTCCCCCTCTGTTGGGGTACCTAGCAGACGGATTTGGCACTAAAAGGTGAAGCTGTGAACACTGCAGTCCGTTTATTGGTCAGTAGCAGATGTGCTGTGGACAATAAATGAGATGCAGACTTCCCTCTGTGTCACTGAAAATGAGGAAATGCAAAGTGCTGGATGGAGCAGTGAGTGACAACAAGCCCGCCCACATTTAAGGGTACTGTTTGCGATGGAAACGCTAGACTCTAGGTACCATGTCTGAAGGGTACTTCTGGTTCCAAAGGTACCATACCGAAAGTATTTGGTGGAAACGGGGCTTTTGTGCGTAAGTGACTAATGGGAACAACAGTTTTTGAAGTTGATCCAATACTGATCGAGGGGGTTGCAGCTAGCGGCGTTACCAGCATTGCGGAGAAGACCTTACAGAGAACGTTTGTCTGTACCTTTAGCTTGTTTCAGTCTGTTCTGTGTCCAAGTCTCGCTTACAGGAAGTTCTGAAATCCCTTGAGAGGTGACTTGTAGCCGGTAATAGTTGGAGTGCAGAAAGTGTATCTTACTCCTATCTAAAAGATTCTTAGTACCCTCAACAATTGCTCTCTCCCAACTCGTCAAAGACCAATGGTTGGACAGTGGCCTTACATGTCAAGCTATGACGCTCTAGGTAACCTTTTAGTGCTAGTTCTGGACGCACAGGGACGGCCTGTCAATTTGCACTTGCTACATGTACAAAATAAAGTTATCATAGACTTAGCAAAATAAACACATACGTTTTAAGGTTTACTTCCTTAGGTGTGGGCAACAAAAGTACGTGGTTAGGTTCATGCCTCACTAGCGTAGTACTAGCACACTCAACTTGATTGTCATTTGGTTTCACAGGGGAGACAAACAGCGGGCTCATGGGTGAAAGTCTGGAGTTTGTTTGACCTCCACCTCCCCTCCTGCTCGCCCTATGTGGACTTTCTTGCTGTTCATACAATGGCAGTTGCTTGTAGTGTCCAAAAATGCTGCCGCTGGTGTGTCTCGTTGCTGTGGGAGTGAGATTGGATTGATGTCATGGCTTAACATTTCGTCTCTTTTAGTGAGACTTGGACACAAAACAGACCTCAACAAGTGAAAGCAACGGAAAAAACATTCATTTTTCTGTAGGATCTTTTCCATAATAACGGTCTGAGTCTGTTTGGTGCACAGAGAAGCACTTACAATGGACATGAATTGATGTAGCAGGTAGTGACAGCGTAGCCTGTTTTGCTATCTGCAGCATTCTTGCTGAATACTGGATCAATTCCAAAAACAGTTGTTCCCATAAGTCACTTAGACACACACACAAAAAAGGAAAATAGTGTGCAGGTTGAAAAATACCGGAGTTCCTCTTTAAGGTTACTGTTGGGTTTTTGTATTCAAGTTATCATGAAGCCGTCTTCAAACAGTTTTACAGTGACAGTATGCTCTTGGCCCTGGATCACTGGAGTGCACGGCTGTTTGCATATCAACAGGCTATTGCATTGTGTGAAAAACCGCAGCCGATTTATTGGTATGCTAGTTGTAGTTACAGATTACTTGCTGCTCTATCTCTCACAGCTCTGGCGCTGGCATTATGGGCACTTCTGAAGAAAGGGAGGCTCTGGCTTTATTCCTGTGATTGAAATCCCAGACTCTCCCAACCATTTGTTTTTAAGAGAATGGACTTGGCCCATTGTGAAAAGCAGACACCCTCTTTTTTCCGTGCCCCATAATTCACATTCGGATGCAGCGGAGCAAGAAGGAGCCCATTCAGAGCGGGTCTCAGTGATACAGCAGGAGCCGCTCGCTGGGTCTCAGCCAAACTCATTCCAGCCTCCGAGGCTTATAGCCTATAGCTGTTAATTTAGCTGGTGATGTAGTCTTGTGTTGCTCTGGACAGATTGCTTATTGGTATGGGCAGTTCCTAATGGGCCATTTTCTACTGCACACATTGTTAGAAAAGATAAGGCTTGTCAAAGATTTCTTTTCTCACTGTAGAAATGACTTTTAATAGAAACAGTGAAAAGAAATGCAAGTATTTATTAAACAAGGCTAAATGTGACCCATCCAGGAGGTTGGAATTACATCTTGTTTCACTTTGTATTCGTATTTTACGCCATTTATCATCAGCCTTGTCTGAAACTGTCAATAGATGCACTTTCTCTCAGAGGTCACAATCGCCCTGACACAAAAAGGGGAAGATGCTATTGTTCATGAACTTCTCTCACTAACAGCGCACAGATTTCAGATTGCAGCTCAGTCCAAAGTCCTTGTTCCCTTTGACAATGCATGGAGCGCTGGGCTTGGGGTACTTCCTGCTCTCAGGGTGTGTTCACTCTGACCTCTGTCTTCATGGTGACAGTGAAACCGGTGTGGAATGTGCCCACCACCGCTCCCCACAGAGCAGCAAAACTGGAAAAGTTCCTCACCCTCGCATTCTTCTGTACAAGCTGTGCTCTGTGAACTAAGTGTTGTGCATGTACAGTGGGATGTAGGTCGTCTGTTGTTGCTGTACCTGCCAAACGAACAGGGAAACCTGCTGTTGGCTCTGGATATATACGTGTGATTATTATGTTGACTGACTTAGTATTGTGCCACATTTCTTGCTGTATACTATGCATTTATACCGGGTAAAATGGCCTAGTTATTATAACGGTCTGATGACAATTTAAGCTTTATTCACAGCACTAATGTGCGTTACAATATGCTCCGTAACACCAGGCGGTGTACAAACAAAGTATTCTATGGATAAGCAAGAAGTCATCAAGTGTTACCTGAAGAATGTTACAAGAAATGTATACCCATCTATCGCCAAACATTGCATTTGTGTACTGTAATTATAACTTTCCCTTTCCTCAAAGTCAAAATGATTTCATACTGCTTTGTTTCCCATCGGATCTCCGCTCTTTCCATGAGACCGTTTTTTAGTTTTTACAGCCATCTCCTTGCGACAAAAAGCCTCTTCTTTCCCCGAAGTGATGGCTATTTTATTCCAACAAATTAAGGCCACTTAACTGTCCCTGTGGTCTCTCAATGAAGGGTTGATGTCAGAGATTATCAGAGATGTCTGTACAGGCAAACCTGCTCTGCCAGTTTTCCCTCGAATGCGTCCCTGTTGAACTGAAAACTGCAGCGTGTGCAGGGAGCACCTGGTTGCAAAAACATAAAGGTGCACGCCACAACTTTTGGAGCCTCCATGCTGGATGCAAAAGGGGCAATTTCTTTGGTATGCAAAGCTTGCATCAGGGACACTACCTTGAGTAAAAACCACACGTTAGCCTCTGGGGCAAATGGACAGTATTTCGTGGGTTCCAGCAGATATCTGGATAACCGACATTCGAGCCAAGAGTTTTTCTTCCTTTGTCATTCAGTACGTTTACATGCACAGTAGTCGAGCTAAACTCATAGTTCAGTACGTTTACATGCACAGTAGTCGAGCTAAACTCATAGTTTGGCTAATCAGTCAAGTCGGACTTCTCGTCTTGTCTGAGTATACATGCAGAAGAGAAAATTGGATTTCTGACCAAGTACGTCTGACTCCGTCTCGATAGGCGGCGCTGTGTCCTTTTTAATGTGGTGCGTATTGAACTAGTTCCGGCTGACCCAAAGAGGAAGCTAACGACGAATGACGATGGCAGAGCATGAATGTAGTTTCCTTGTCCTGTCCAAAAGTGCGTCTTCTGCTTCTTGGTCGCCATGGTGTTTGTTTGTTTGTTTGTTTTTCCAGGAGTTACTGAACTGCTGCTACGTCATCTCCTTTTTCTTCCGGGTGAAAGCTTGTGAAAGAAAAAGTGGTGCATGCGCAGAACGCCGAGTACGACTCCAGTCGGACTAAGTGGATACATGCAGCAATAGTTAGATTTTCAATCAAATTATCTAGGTGTGTTAGTTGAGCTACGGATAGTCCAGTTTCAGTCACTAGGTGGATACATGCATTTAAAAGTCCGGTTTCAGTCGGACTAAGCTTTTTTCAAGCATTTAAAGTCTGGTTTCAGTCAGACTAAGCTGTTTACGTGCATTTAAAAGTCCGGTTTCAGTAGGACTAAGCTTTTTTTCAAGCATTTAAAGTCTGGTTTCAGTCGGACTAAGCTTTTTTCAAGCATTTAAAGTCTGGTTTCAGTCGGACTAAGCTGTTTACATGTATTTAAAAGTGCGGTTTCAGTCGGACTAAGCTGTTTACGTGCATTTAAAAGTCCGGTTTCAGTCAGACTAAGCTTTTTTCAAGCATTTAAAGTCTGGTTTCAGTCGGACTAAGCTGTTTACATGTATTTAAAAGTCTGGTTTCAGTCGGACTGAGCTGTTTACATGTATTTAAAAGTCTGGTTTCAGTCGGACTAAGCTGTTTACATGCATTTAAAAGTCCGGTTTCAGTCGGACTAAGCTGTTTACGTGCATTTAAAAGTCCGGTTTCAGTCGGACTAAGCTGTTTACGTGCATTTAAAAGACCGGTTTCAGTCGGACTAAGCTTTTCTCAAGCTGCATATAAACATGTTTCCAGTCTGATTAGCATCTTTACAAACAGATAGCAGATAACAGAAAGCTAAATTTTCATCAGGCGATAGCTGGTGGGTTGCGGGTTTGCATCTCAGCCGATGTGTACTGCCTTTTTTGCTCTCTAGACGTACTGTTTACCTGAAGGCAGCCAAAGCCTGCTTAACAATGATTGGTCAATACGTACTTCTTGGACTACAAACAGAAAAAAGAAAGCTTCCTATACAAAATACTGCCCCTCTTCTCTCTTCTTCTCTCTCTTTAAACTCTTAACCCAGATGTCATTGGTTGTTGTAGCCATTTTCAGTTACATAGTACAGGATTGTGATGATGTATTTAAATGAGGGATTATGAGGAAATGTCCATGTTAGTATTTCAGTCTGCTCTGTTCTGTGAATTTCAAATTTTTGCTTACCTTGTGTGCAGCATGGGGAGAGTTCAGTGAAGACCCACCATCTGGAGTACATTGAAGGAGGCATCCTGGACATGGACGACCTGCTGAGTGATCTAGTGGAAGACAGAGACAAGGTGAGGATGAATCCATAGACAGGGTGTATGGTGATTCAAACCATAGCAACAATTTGATTTGTTATATTTATGCATTTGTCTTATCCTCATCCAGCCTTTAACACTCCGACATGTTGACGTGTGATAGACAGCAGCTTCTCATGGTTGGGCACCTTTGCACAACAACACAAACTGTGATTTGGACGGCAAGCTGTTTCCTGATTGTTCTTACCTGGTATGAGGTGCAGCAAATTACAGCAGAGAATCCATCATTCTTAGCAGAGCTTAGAGCCTGCTAGCGGATTTATTTTGACTCCCTCGGTAAAGTCTCCAGCCTGGCAGGATGACAGGATGTCCAATAAACAAGGTGTTTGTAAATCCAAACCTTGGTTAGCTTGTCACTAGTTATTAGGAAATTAAACCAGCTAAATAACAAACATGACAAAATGAGTTTTGCTTTGCCGCAAAAAAACTGATTGGATTTGATTGCATGTTGCTCTGCTCGATGCATGCCTGGTGAGAAAATGAACACGTTTTCAACTCTGGTTCTTTAGAAAGCAGCAGTAGGAGTGGTGACGGTGCCGTGTGATGTCGCTGTCATGTTCATTTTTACAGAGACACATGAAAGGACAGCATTTCAGATTTGAAACAAATCAAGGGAAGGGAAGTTCTCCGAAACGGCAGTGATGTAACTTCACAGAATCGGGCTGGGAGTTGAAGTTCACTGCGTTTCATAAGCACGCAAACACGCACACACACACGGCGACCCAATTTCTATAAAGAGCAAATTTCATTCCTCTTGCTAATTTCCCATAATGCATTCCTAAGATGTGCTAATAAACCACCCGAAATCCATATTCATAAGCCCCGGGCCCAGACGAATGATGAATTATCAACACTTAGTCAGCAAGAAGGCCAAATGAAATGAAAATGGAATATTCAGCCGACCCTGTACCACGCAATAACAATTGGTGTTTTAAGCTGCACGAACAATAGAGCGTGTGTGTGTGTGTGTGTGTGTGTGTGTGTGTGTGTGTGTGTGTGTGTGTGTGTGTGTGCATGTAGGACTGCAAGTTTGGCAAAATACTGTTTGTGAAAAAAGGGGACACGACTAAATAATAGATGTGTAAACTCAGTGGGAATCTTCAGCTGCGGAAAAAATTGTTTTGCAATCACCGAGAACAGAAGCCTCATTTTCCGGGATGATGGAATTATAATCATAAGATCTGCGTCTTATTTGTGCATAAGAGGGTGAGTCCTAGATTTTAATGAGTCATTTCCCTTCCAACCTAAACCCGCGTTCTCTCCGCATCCTCAGAGTGATGATGAAGTGTCACAGATCAAATCCCGCTCCGGCATTTGATCAAATTCCCTCGCTAACAAGTCACCCTGACGTCGGCGCTCTCTTTCCCGTGGCTGCGGTGCTCTCTGTGATTACGGGCTCTGCTGAGCAAACGCTTCACTGGAACCTGCGCCGCACAGGAACTGTCTAATTTACCTTTTGTTTCTTTACTCTCGCAGCTTTCACCCAATTCTCCAAACGCCCTCCCCGCTTTCATCTCACTTCTCATTTTATCCTTTTGTTTTCGCTGCTGATGAAAAGATAGCAGGCGGAATAGGACGGGCGCACGTGATCCTCATAACGTGCCAGTCATCCCACTTATCTGCGGGCTTCCAAACAGTGTCGGCTCTCATAGATTAATGAGCTGTGCCTGGCATTCTTGATTAGTCTGAGTTCCTTTTGTTTGTCTACGTTTTTATTACCCCGCTGCAGCCGACAGATTCTATCTTTAGTGCTTTTCTTTTTTTGCTCTGTTATTGTGGCCGACGCTGTTTCACCATCAATCATACAGGAGTGGTCCCATTGTGAGGGCCCTCCACCGCACAGCATGGGCTCTGTGTTAGCCGCGGATGCTAATGAGAGATAATGGTAAGCTATTTGTACGCCTAGTGGTTAGCTTTGCCGCGAGTCCAGACCTCTATATCTGGGCCAGCCCCCGACCATTATTACACACACACGCACACCACACCCCACACACACACGTCTGTTGTTCCCGCCGCCTGTGCCGAACCCCAGGCAGGCGAGTAGCGTAGCATGTTAGCATTAGCGTCTGCGGAAGGAGCGCTACTGGTGGTTGATGAGGGCGGAGATGAGGGGGCGGCTGTGATTTGATTACAGTTCTGCCCCCTGCATCTGCAACATGCGCACACACACACACACACACACACACCGACACGCATACACGCTCCGTTCATTAGCACCCCATCTCGAGACACCGGCCACCAGCCTCCTCATGAATATTAATATCAATCTGATGAATGTGAAGAAGGCCGTGGGGTGTTGGCTTAGGTGTGACCACATATACACCGCACACACACACTCACACACACACACACACACACACACACACAAAAGACCATTGTATAAAGAGAGCAGGTCACGGCTCAGTCTATTATACTCTATGAAGCTCTCCTCTACTTTGACCCTTTCCTGTGGATGTGTTATGTGTGTGTGTGTGTGTGTGTGTGCGTGCCCTGCAGCTCTCAGTTGACAGTTGGAGGTACGGGCTGTGGAGTCATTGACCTGTCAGATACCCCACTACTTTGTTAATGGTGAGGAGAAGTGGGCACACATAACAGCTTTGCCATCTATTTCTCTTTTGTCGCACTGTTGAGGTCAAATCACTGCAGCTTAGAGACTAGTTAACCCACTTTATCCCCCATCAGCCCATGTTTTATTCACTCACTGACGCACATCATGGGCTTGTTTGTGGTTGTGGGGTCAGTATCTCGGTTTGTCAGGTATTAATTCTGCCAAAAACTGACATTTCTATCCGTTGATCTACCTTTTCTTTGCTTTTATTTCCCCATCTCCAGCCATGTCATGATAATGTTACTGACGACTCATATGGACATGACCTTGATCATTTTGCTGACCTCGATATTGCCCGTTGCTGGATATTGCAATTGTGATACATGTCAGGATTTATGTAGGAGTGGTATTTTTGCATTTCATTTTGACTGGAAAAAACATAAACTATGATAATGTGATTTTTGCTGGCGTTTGTGCCAAACATGTTCCCTCAAGTCTAGAATAGGGTTGCAGCGATAAGCTGGTTTTAAGGTATACCATGATATGAAAATTGATGATTATCATTCTGTGTCCATTTGCTTATCAGGGTTCCTGCAGATCCTTAAAAGTCTTAAAAAGTATTGCATTTGATTTTGAAAATTTAAGGCCATAAAAGGTCTTTAAAAAGTCTTATTTTTACTTGTGAGAAGTCTTAAATGTTGAGATGAAACTTAGACTAACGGAGACATGTCTGAATACCTAATCAAATCTGCCTATTACTGTATCTAGTTACATGATTAGTTATATGATTTTATTACTTTATTACTCGTAATGTGGTCACAAGTAACAACATCGAGGCAACTTAAAAGATAATACTGAAAATCTTGGGAGCATAAAGCACTGGAGCACCGATGAGATGTGAACGTGATGTTTACTGCCGTGTATTAATGCCGTTTGTTGGTGTTAAATGGTGTTAATATTTCTTCGTTGAGGTCTTAAAATGTCTAAATTTGACTTTAAAAAGTCTGCAGGAACTTTGTAAAACGTTTGTTCAGCCAAATATAACCCTTCTGTTTTAATTCTTTTCAGGGTCATTCTAATAATGATAATTTTGTAATACCGTGAAACTAACTTTTTCTGCGACGGTTATCGTACTGTGAAAATCTCATACCATTGCAACCCTAGTCCAGAACATGATTTGCAGACGATGCATCTCTGTAGCACTACAATGCTTCGTTTTTAATGGTATGTTGGAACTTATTGTACCTTTATCAAAAAATTG
Source organism: Epinephelus moara (assembly GCF_006386435.1). Lineage (NCBI taxonomy): Eukaryota > Metazoa > Chordata > Actinopteri > Perciformes > Serranidae > Epinephelus > Epinephelus moara. Next base: position 13,891,462 of record NC_065520.1, read on the forward strand.
CAGCTCTTGCGAAGAATGTCATCAACATTCAGCCAACGTCACACCCAAATAAACAGCAAGGTTTTCCCAACTATTATAAGATTTGGATCCTCACCACCTCTGCCTACTTGGAGTCTGAAGAAAGACTCTTTAAAGACGACACAGTGTAACTTACCAGTCGTGCAGCTGCGCTTTTGGAGTGGATTATGCACTGTCCTGATCGCGTGGCAATGCGCCAAAAAGTCAGTTGTTTGTAGTTTTATCCTCGACTTCATCGTCCATTCTGCAAACTGCCCGGCTCTCATCCCTGCAGCATACCAGCCATGTTATGGAGGTAACTCGTGTTCTCAGAGCTTTGCTAAGCTTTCTGTTAGCCGCAAAATGCATCACTTGGTTTTGTTATTGTCAGAGTCTCAGACTAAGTAATTTTGGCCACTCCTTTAACAAATGGTAGTTACTTTAAAAAAAGTTAAGTACATTTTTGACATATTCCAATTCCAATGTTTGAATGTTTGTAAATGGTCTTAAAATGACAATATCTTTCAATCGCATTTATTTCTGGGACAATATATCATCCAACTAAAGTAGTTAGCATGACAAGCCTATATTTAAGTGGTTGTAGGGTCGAGCAATATGATGACATGTCAACTGTCACTGGCAAAACTTGATATAAAGGATCACTGTGAAAAAATATCTTGATTTTTTTCCTGGTATTAATTCTGCCAAAAACAGACATTTCCAACTGTTGTTCGACCTCTCCTCCTTTTTACTCCCCCATCTCACCCTCACTCCTCCGTCTCTTTGCTCTCCCTCTTTTCAAAGGCAGTTATTAACAGATGTAGTGCTTTACCTCTACATGTTCTCCCATTTACAGCAACCAGAGCTGTCATTCTCTCCCATTCACAGTCCTTTGGGAGCCTGCATTAGCCGCGGCCATTACTCCCGTATGTCTCCACGGTACGCAAGAGCTGTCAGGCAGGCTGTCCAATGTCAGCATGCCATTAACATACAAGCTATACACCAGGTTTCAACTGAGCCCTCCTATATATATATATATATATACAGCATATACTGCTGCTGTCTCCTGTGTTCAGGGGAGATATTTGGCTGTCTTGTGAGCAGAGTTCTGCTGGATGCAACTTAAATAAAACTCCATATAGATGCTGCCTGATTAGAAGGCCATCTCCCATTATTCCTCTCGTGATTGCAGCTGAAATTTGAATGTTCAACATGTGCGAGTGTCCTCTCTTGTCACGCCGATCTCCTCCAGAATGGGAATTAAACTCAGGGAGCATGACGTCTCCTCATAAGTGGACTGTCACTCCTCATTCCACGTGCACGGACACACATACACATCGCTCCGTGCGGACCTTGTTTTCGAGGGCGAAAGAAACACATAAAAAAGTCAACCTTCCATTTCACGCAGCCAAACGAGAAATCTAATTTCATGGGAAATTTAATGGAAAAAAAACTGGAATGATTTCCTCCATCTCTCTTTAATTAGCTCGTTTTAATCACTGAGCCTACGAGGCGTCTGAACCTCCCGTGCAGTCTCCAATGTAAATGGTAAGGGTGCATATCCCCACTGATCTCCCTCTGAAATGTCAACCGCTTGATTACAAGGCCATCTCCCATCATCCATCTCTTCTGCTTGCATGTCACAGTGGAGGATGCAGTGCAAGAAAAATGAATCCATGACTTGGAAATATGATATTCAAAGCAGGTCTGTGGTCATGAGCATCTTTCATTGCTTTTAAAGAGATGATGACACCTCTTTGAATAATGACCCCATTTTCCCTTGTTTTTACCCTATTCACTGTCGTTAGAATTTCTCAGACTGAGGTATCAGACGGTGAAATTGGCACAAGTAATGGAAGATTTCAGATTTTCAGACCTCTGCTAGCCGATGTTAACATGAATGTAAGTCTGGGTTTCTAAATGTTTTTATCACAGTATCGTGTTAAAAACTGATAATGACTGGTGATGACTGGGACTGATGACAAAAATCATATATACTGGACAATATAGATGTTAACTCTTGAGTTGACATTGTCATACTAACATTGATCCATCCATCCATCCATTTTCATCCCAATGGATCCCGAAGCGTTCCCAGGCCAGATGAGATATGTAATCCCTCCAGTGTGTTCTGGGTCTGCCCCGGGGCCTCCTACCAGTGGGACGTAAAACACCTCTAACAGGAGGCGCCCAGGAGGATCCCGATCAGATCCCCGAACCACCTCAGCTGACCCCTTCTGATGCACAGGAGCAGCGGCTCTATTCTGAGCTCCCTCCCGATGTCCGAGCTCCTCACCCTATCTCTAAGGCTGAGCCCAGACACCCCACGAAGGGCATTTCTGTCTCATTTCAGCCGCCTGCATCCATAACCTCATTCTTTCGGTCACTACCCAGAGCTCATGACCATAGGTGAGGGTTGGGACATAGATGGACCAGTAAATCGAAAGCTTCGCCTTCTGGCTCAGCTCCCTCTTCACCAGGACGGTCCGTCACAGCGCCTACGTCACTGCAGAAGCTGCACCAAACCCCTGATCCATCTCAGGCTCCATTCTACCCTCACTCATGAACAAGACCCCGAGATACTTGAACTCCCTCACTCGAGGCAGGAACTCTCACCCAACCCAGAAGGCGGCAAAATAACATTAAGGATAAAACTTATGCTGCTTGATAGTATCCCTTTCCAAAGGTTTGTAATCCAGTCTTAAACTGTGGCATATTTTTAGAGACTTTGTAAAGTAAGCCCATAATGCTAAATCTGACAACGACTGTCTTCCTTTATTATTATTTATCCATAATACTGTGTTGAAAACAGTTATTGTTGTTGTTAACCATCCATGATGTCATGTATTGAGTCTGTTGACCAGTCAGAGGCTGTGTTTCGGACAGTGTGGCAGAGACAGACTCACAGACACATGCTCAGATCCAACGAGAAAATGGCAATAACACCGTAGACTGTATAAAACAACGGATGTAGCCACCGCAGCATCATCCATTGGCTTGTTGACTCCCATTTTGAAGCCCCAAGTTCGGCATTTTGGCTGTCGCCATCTTGTATTTTTGGAGCCAGATGTCACCATATTTGGACGAGCTTGGTTTAGTTTGGTTAGCATGGTGCATTTACAGCCGTGGTTAAGTTTTCTAATGCTAATGCTAATATTCGCTAGCAAAAAACAGGCTTAAAACCATAACAAAATCTACTTACTGGAAAAAAAAATGGGGAAATTAGCAATAGTGACCCAAACCATTTTTTGTACCAGGCTGCAAACATGGGGGTCTATTAGGACTGACTCACTCTTGGAGCCAGCCTCAAGTGGCCATTCAAGGAACTGCAGTTTTAGGCACACTTTCATGTTGGCTGCATTTTTCAGCCCCGCAGGTTACTTGAAAAACACAAATCGGCTTCATTATTTATTCAAACACATTTTTCCAAGTCATCATTTACCTTTGTTTTTTAACATCATGATAAATATCGTATCGTGGCGCATATTGTGGTAATATCTTTCTGTAAACTTAAGTGCATTTGTGTGCAAGAGCTTTAAATTACAAACAAGCAAATACCTGTTAGTATACCGTACGTAACAGCCATTTACAGACTGATATGTAGACATACAGCCTTGTGAAGTACAAATCTTAAAACTCCCAATGAAATAAAATAATGCTGCCTTAGATTTATTCCCACCAGCTCCAGGAGAACTCTCTTGTAAGTTATGTCGGGTGATTTGCCTGAAGTCATTTATAACATGTCAGATGTCAGCCCCTCTGACAGGCGACAATAAGGCATTACTTAAAACGTGCTAACCCGCTGGAGGAAAAGTTTAGTGAATGGGACGTGATTGCGAGGCGCAGACGTGCTGATTAGCCTTTGACGCTTTGTGACATCTCGCTCCCTCACCTCCATTTCTCTCATTCACCGCCACGGCGAGCCGCGTTTGATTGGCACCTGAATAGTCATATAACTGTGCATTCTGTCTGAAAGGCCGGTGATGAGCGGGAGCACAAGGTTCAAGTGTGCTGATTAGAAAATGTCAAGGCAAGGCAAGTTTATTTCTATGGCACATGTCATACACAAAGGCAATTCAAAGTGCTTTATATAATAAGTTAAAAATATAAGAAAGAAAAACAGTATAAACCTTTTTGACAAAATTTAAGAAGAACAGAGACATAAGATGGTGAGGAGGGAGTTTTTAACCTGCACTTAGAGGCGGTCGAAGTTGGTGCAAGTCTAATATCCTCTGGAAGTTTGTTCCATTTCTGTGGTGTCAATTAATTACTGTGAACGCTGCTTCTCCGTGTTAAGTTAACAGCCAGGTGACCTGAGAGGCTGTCAGGGTTCATGTAGTAAAAGACAGCCAGAGATTTATTTTGCTTCTAAGCCATTTAAAGATTTTCAGATATCTCTCAAATATTATAAATCTTTCCCCTTTCACATTCTAATCATGATCCGTAGCTCCTTACCTGTGTCTGTCTGACACATCCGAGTATTAATTAGAAATCTTGCACGGATTCAGAACACGCCTGCTGTATAAAATGAATGAGGTGTAGTTCACCTGTAGCCAGTCATTATGTTATATCTCTTGTCTGCCTAATTGATTTTATTCTCGCAAAAAGAACATTTATTTCTTAAGGTTGCCATCGCTGTCGAAGCCCGGAGGCTCCAGACATGTCGGAGCATTCGAGATTTGATTGTCTGCAACTAAAGTGCATAATGGAAAAGGGGTATTTTATTTTAGAAATGTTTTTCAGTCTCAGCTCCGGTGTTCTCATTATGTGAAATTATATTTCTAAGCATTGTTTGTCCATTTTGCAGGTCTGCCGTCTGATATTGACAATTCATTAATTCAAAATGTGGAACAAGTTGTAGCTTTGATTGGTCCCAAAAAAAATGAGGCCTGACACCACATGAACCCACAGAGTCTGTCCAAGTCTGTCCCGAGCCAAACCAAGGCAGCAGTTTTGGGCTCAAGCCCAATCAACAACCTGATTTTCTGCTGGAAAAAACAAATGGTAACGCTTAACTTGAAGGTATCTACATAAGGGTGACATGACACTGTCATAACTATGACATGACACTGTCAAGAACCTGTCATGAACATTATGTACATGTCATAAATGTTTATGACTGCTGTCATTAATTGTCAGTGTCAGTTTTTGTCATGACAAGTTGACATTGTTTGTGTTGTCTTGATTATGACAACTTGACATTAATCAATTGACATTACCAGAAGTTGTCTTTGTCATAACAAGTTGACATTAAATTTGTTTGGGATGTCCTTATTATGACAACTTGACATTAACTAGGATGACATTACCAGAAGATGTCTTTGTCATGACAACTTCACTTTAAATTTGTTTGAGATGTCCTTATTATGACAACTTGACATTAACTAGGATGACATTACCAGAAGTTGTCTTTGTCATGACAAGTTGACATTAAATTTGTTTGGGATGTCCTTATTATGACAACTTGACATTAACCAGGATGACATTACCAGAAGATGTCTTTGTCATGACAACTTGACATTAACAAGAAATGCACCTCTTTCTGTGTTTATGACAAGTTGACATAATGATTATTATAATTAGATGTCCAAGGTTACAGACCGATTCTAACACTCGGTCAGATAGATGTCTGGCAGGATACGACACAAAACTGGCTGTTACGACACCATTATGACAGTGTAATGAATACATTCTTTGACCTCAAGTAAAGTGGTACCATTTTGATTTGTCATTAAGATATCATAAAGGATAAGACTGGCTGTCAGTCATCGAGTGTTAGAATCGGTCTGTAACCTTGGACATCTAATTGTAATAATCATTATGTCAACTTGCCATAAACACAAAAAGAGGTGCATTTTTTTGTTAATGTCAAGTTTTCATGACAAAGACATCTTCTGGTAATGTCATCCTGGTTAATGTCAAGTTGTCATGATAAGGACATCCCAAACAAATTTAATGTCAGCTTGTCATGACAAAGACAACTTCTGGTAATGTCACTTTTATTAATGTCAAGTTGTCATAATCAAGACAACCCAAACAATGTCAACTTGTCATTACAAAAACCGAATGACACTTAATGACACCAGTCATAAACGCTTACGACAAGTTCATGACAGTGTCATGTCATAGTTATGACAGTGTCGTGTCACCCTTATGTAGATACCTTAAGTGTTACCAAACAAACACATAGATATGTATTTAGTATTGAAGCTTTAGTGTGTAAGATTTGGGGGATTTAGTCCATCTAGTAGTGAAGATTTGCACGTTGCAACCAGCTGAAGCTTCTCCTGGTGAGAATTCCTTCAGTTGTGGAGGTTTTTCCTGGGAGCCGAATTATCTACCAAATTCTCTTCCTCTCTCCGAAACAAGTGGACCCAGGGATTTAAACTGGTAAAAACACTGAGTAGAGCAGTTTGACTTTAAAAAAAAATTAGTGTTTTCCAATGCTGCTCGTTTCAGGGGGGGTACTAACTACAGTGGCTGATTAGAAAACACAAATGGCCCTATGTAGAGCCAGTGTTTGGTTTGTCCGTTCTGGGCTACTGTAGAAACATGGTGGTAGACAAGGACCAGCTCCCTATGTAGATATAAACGACTCATTCTAAGGTAACAAAAACACAAAGACTCTTATTTTGTAGTTGAATATACACTAAAGAAAACAGACTTATTTTATTATGTACCATTTGAGTGCCATGGATTTGATGACTTTAGTGCTCCAGCTGAAGGTCATGTCGAACCAAAATATCTTAAATAAGAAGAAAGGTGAGGTCTTTCATGCTGTTCTCTGACATAATGACTTATTTATGACTTGAAATGTGACGTTTGTTGTCTATATTGCTCATAAATAGCATAACCTTCATACAGACAGGATCCGTTACAAAGCTATTGAGTTAAACGAGAGGAAGAGGTGCTCCTGTTGCTTTGTCCTCACCTTGTATTCATTATGCATTCTCTTGAACGTCGGCGATACATTAATATATTCAAATCTCCAGTAAACATACACTATATTGAATAAAGTGAGATTATCTCTGTAGCCTGCAGATCAGATCAGATCAGACCGGAGCGGCTGAACGTTTCGCCCGGCGGGATTTGGTCACTTGAGCTGATTTCATCATATCTCATCAGCCGCGACCTTGATTCAACCCCCCCCTCGTGTGAGCACCACGACGGCTCTTCATCTGATTATATTCAATTAACAATACACCCTCACACACACACACACGCACACACACACTCTTCAAACCCTGTTTGATTGTAATTACGATGCAAGAACTTGAGGAAGGCTTAAGGAGAAAGAATTCTCGCCGTCCCCGTCTGCTTTTCATTTAACCGCACGTTGAGTTTTCTCATGAAGTTGCGCTTTGGCATTTTAATTCCTTCAAATGATCCATTGCTCTACCTTTCGACTTTGAATGATGGCACCTCTCCAAAGTCATTTGTCAGTTCAGTGAAGCAAAAGAGTGGGATTCCGTCAGGATAAGGCCCGTCTCTGTTTTCTTTGCGTAGGTGTGTGACTTATAGAGGCTACACTAGGTCATCACAGCCTCAGATCTTGTCCTTTGGTGTTTCTCCTTGTGTTAATCACACAGACTCCATGTTGCCCTCTGTGTCACCATCACACCACCCATTAGCTCCTAATGGAGTGAGACGGTCAGGCTGTAACCTGACCTGCCTGCGCCTGCTGTGGTGTGGCAGGAGGGACCTGGAGGGGAGGCCAGAGGTGCACTGCGCTCTGTGGACTCACTCTCCTCATGACACGTGCACATAATCAGGAGAAGATGAGGCGTGAGGATGTGGAAAAGTTGCCTGTGTTTCAAATTATGTGTGTAATCCCAGACACCACAAGACATGAAATATGAGTTTCAGTAGAAAAGTGGTCACAGATATTGGTTTCGTTGTGGAGCTGCAGCTTGTGTTTGTTGTCAGTGTTAGCTTTATCAGTTAGCAGTGATTTTGGCACAGCAGCCTGCAGAGGAGCTAATCACATCCAGCTAATGGTCTATTATAGATCAACTTGTTTGCAGCAAATCTACTCTCTGACCCAACCAGCCTCACACCATCTGTTTTCCTCGATGACATTGCCCCAGACTAGTGTATACGTGTGTGTTGTGTGCGAACGCATGGTGTGTTTTCCCTGTGCTCAGTCCAAGTGCTAATAACTCAAATCAGCAGAAAGTCACACTCCAGGATGTGTGTGTGTGGGCATATGTGAGTGTGTGTGACTGCAGCTAGAGGATAAACGCTTGTGATGCTGAATCCAGCTCACTTAGGTTAAGTATTTAATGATTTCTGGTGCAATTACACAGCTGAAACTGCATCTGTGTCCATTGTGTTGCACAAGCACACACTTTGATGCGCACACACTATTGTTATCATTCATTTTCCCCACCGCTCATCTTCATCACTAGCTGATTGGGCTAATGAATGGAGCCCTGTGGATGATAATGTGTCTGAATAGGCCACTTGAATTATTAGGCAGCCTACATTTGACAGGGGAGGGGCATATTGAAAGGAGGAGCGGCTCTTCTACTTGTTTTCACATAACAGATGATGATCATGTCTAAATCAGATTGGACAATCCTGATTTAGATACAGCCTCATTGTCTTTGTCCACCCCAAAATATTCTCTATACAATATTAGGAAACGGACGAGCAGCAAAGCAGCAAGATCGAACACGCAGTTTAATTTTTGCCTTGTAAATTCCTTGAATAACAAATCAGTTTATAGGTCTGTTGTCAAAACTTTATTAAAGAAGCACCAGCGTTACAATGAAATGGAAAACTGCATTATATTTACAAGGAATATATACAATAAGAATTTCTACATCTGCACTGGTCGCCAAATGTGGTCATATACTCTTGGATGCTTATTGGTTGGACGTGTCCTTCCAAGTCAGGTCCTACAGACGCTCAGCAAGACTCCTTCCTATTATTTGGTGAACACATAGGAACAAGCCAGTGTGAGCCCGGGTGTGCATCATTAAAGAGGCCCCGCCTTCAATTCTGGCAAAAAAACTCGGTCCTTGGTAGAATTTGAAGGATCCTTCACACCAGAACAGTCCTTTGGCAAGATTTGATGACGTAGTCTCCTTGAAATTCAGAATTTAAAGGATCCTTCCATGACTTAGTTGAGAAGCACCATCTAATTATGTTTGATATTTTCTATCCTCTTTATTAGGGACAGTGCAGCTTTTGTTGTTCTTTGTCCTCGTCTAATTCTTCTTCATCTTCCCTTGTTTGTACTTGCTGTTCTTTTTTCTTTTGCTTCTCTGCTGACCATAAAATCTGCCCTTTTTTGTACATTCTAATAGGTCTAGTCCTATGCCAAGTCTGTTCAGAAAACACTTTGGGCTAATGGTCCTGATGGTTGCACTTTTGTAGAAAAGTAAACAACACAAGATGGCAGCTGCCGAAGGACTGCGTCCATTCAATTTAGCTTTGGAAGAAACGCTAAGCCAACTACACTTATCTTTTTCCTTGAGAGGAACAGAAGACTGCCCTAGAAGCCTTCGCTTCCAGGAAGGACGTTTTTGCTGTTTTGCCGACGGGATACGGCAAAAGCATAATATATCAGTTAGCCCCACTGGTTGGCAAACAAATGGGGCTTAGTGCAATGAATACGTCACCTTGTTTTTTGCTCTGATTGGCCATCATGCTATCCAGTTGCGTGCAGTGGCATTTAATATGCCTCAGTTAGTGCCGCCCATTGGGTAGGAAGGGTGTATCAGTGAGGCCAGACTCAAAATCTTTCTAGATTTGAGTCTGGATTTCCAGGCCAGCAGGAAGTATGAAGTCCATCAATCTGTTTTTCTCAAGAACTGTAAAACCAATTAAAACTCCTCCCACATTTTCCACTTCATTGGCACCAAATTTGCTGCACAGCATTTTCAGACTGTGTTCTACAATGCATCAAAATGTTTTAGTGTAAACTAAACCGCTACTGCCAATTCTTGCTGAATAAGTCTCCAATATTCATGAGAAAACGGCCAAAGTTTGACGACATGGTAGAGGTAGTGTGGTAAATTTCAGTATTGTATTACATTTTTGAATTCTATCTTCATGTACAGTGTTAATTTCGACAACTATTTTAGATTTAGTCTTGGTCTTGAGGTGGAAATGCTTATTATTCCTTCACAGATTTAGTGTAGTTTAAGTTGGCAAAAATTCAAAATGTTTCAGACAAGAAAAATTGATGCAGCCTTAGTCAACTTTTAGTCATTATGGTTTTTTTTTTTTAATCTCCAAACTAATCCAGGTAGGCTAATTGTGCGTTCGTTTTGTACTCGGAAGTCGGAAGTGACAACAGTTTTTGCATTCTAGTTGACAACGGTTAAACAAGTCGGAAAAAAACAAGAACGTTACCGTTCTACCATTGGGCTAGCCGTAGCCACTGTTGGCAGTATCAGTTGATAACAACGCTCTATGTGGTATTTTGCACATACAGACAGGGTAGCAACATGCCCACGGATAAATATTGAACAGTACTATGGGTATGGCTGACCTAATGTAAAACAGATAAGATAAAATTGCTATGAACAGTACTTTAGCAGAGTGTTTACTCACTATGTATGTGACCGGCAGCCATCTTGCTTTCGTAAGTCGGGTTGATGCGGTTGCTCTGAGTTTGCAAGTTGGAAATCCGATCTTTCAAGTTTAAACTTCCGACTGGGAACTGGGAATTTCCGACCTCCGAGTACAAAACGAACGCACCATAATTCATGTATCAGAAATTAGAATCAAAGTGACAGGTTGTATAAAAATTCCAATTTTTCCAATTTTTTTCCTGCAACTACAAACAATTTCTACACACAAACTCATTTCTCCAGCAGTTTTTCAACAGGTTTAAGGGGTGATTTACGAGCACACGCTCTCTGATCGTAATTTGAAAAGCTCAACACATCTCTATTTATGCTCTCAAAAACTTGGACGCCACAGAAAAACAAAAAATCTGAGACCACTAGGATTTGCATCTCCTCGGAAACTGTGTGATGCAGAATAAACATGCTAATGCTAACTCAGACATTGTGCTGTGTGGATTAGAGATGCAGGATCTCCAAGATATTTTAATTTCTTGAGTTTTAAGTTATTGTAAGTTCTGCCGACAGACCCTCACCACTGTGCAGCAGCTATATACTCTGTTCCCTTTGTCTAATGCTGTATTTAATTTGGTGTTATGCCTAATATAGAGGAAAAGCTGATATTTAATTTTCTAATGGAATAATGAACTTATTGTTTCAGCTCTGTAATTGTCTTTGCATTGATTGTTAATTAGAAGCTATTATACACTGAGTTAATGAGCTCATTATATTGCTGTATAAGATTATACAGCACACACATTATATACTTGTACGTCTCCTTTCAGACTGATGTTAGTGAAAAGGTAACGATGCAGCCGCAGCTCCAGCCCCCTCACCTCCATATATACTGATGGATGGTGCTGTCAGGTGGTGTTTTGTACTTGTGAGGCTCGCAGACATGTAACGCAGCACAAACCCTACTTTTCTACTCCAGGCTTTGATGTCGAGTCAATAACTATCTAATAAAGCGTGTGGGAAGGAGCACATATGTTGATGGGTGTAGGGAAACTCTGCGGGTGGTGCTTTTGTTTTTTTTCTTTCTCCCGTACACCTTCAGGCTGTGAGGGATGTTGGCTCTCCATGGCAACAGCAGGTACTGATGTCAGCAATGTATAGCTGATATATATATCAGCAGGCTCAACTGTGGAGGAAAGCAGACTGTTTACCCCTAAAGAAGTAATCTGAGCTGAAAACACCATCAGCAATACACAGAGGAGAAGCACTTTTAGGTCATGGAGGCACTCTGACCCAGAAATGGAAACCAAATGGATAGAATTTATATCACGGCCACAGTGGAGAGCCTGTGAGTTAATAATTGAGTGAATAATAATCATAATCAAGTATAGATTTTTCTCTTTAAACCATCCTTAACGTCACTTCAAAGCTTTGTCCGTGCAAAAAGGGAGGCTTGCAGGAAGAAAGAGGTGACGTAGGGTATGAAAGTGTAATGTCAAGGGAGGGCAGATGGAGAGAGGAAGAGGAGGAGGAGGGAGGGGCAGCCTGTGGAGGAGAGAGCCACAGGTGAGAGGGCACAAGCCTCGCAGCTCTGAGTTAATCACTCCTTCTATTTCTCTGTCAGATCCCGGGAGGAAGGAAGGAGGGAGGATGGAGGAGGAGGAGGAGGAGGTTGGAGGGAGCAGCTGGCCCTGCGATGGCCACAGGGAAAAGAAAGCTGATTATTAGGCTCCGACTTTTGGGGGAAAGAGCTGTGCGATTTCAGCTGGTGTTTGTGTGTATATGGGAATGTGTGTTTCTGCGTGTTTATGAAAAAGAGGTTATGACTTCCTGCGCGCCGAGGGAGCACACGCTCCCGTGCATGTGTCAGTGTGTCATGTCCACAGATGCGGAACAGGACTGGTGTAACCACCACTGATGTGTTTGCAGTGCGGGGATGATGAACGAGCCGGTTTGATATTTGTGTTGCCGGCCTGAGAAATACGAGGCCTGGAGCTCCCCTGTCACCCACATCCCTCACTCCCTCGCCCCCTCTTTCCCCACATCTCCTCCGTCTCTCCCTCGGCCTCTTGGGCATGTGTGATTTATGAAGAGTTTACCCTCTCCCTTTATGAGTGTGCATAAATAATAATGTGGCCTTTCACAGTGCATAGCCGGCACCGCAATACCTCAGCTGGTGGCTCACTTTGTGTGTGTTTATTTGTGTGTGTACTCTGAGTTGGTGCACATGTGCTCCATCACTGTGGCTGATGCGACAGATGTGAGTGTGTGGAGGCACAGAGAGAGACCTTTTTGGCAGTGTGCCTGAACAATAAGCTGTTCGGTCAGCAAATTTTTCTTTCCTCCAAAATCTTTGCTCGAGTTTTATCTTTGTTTACCTGTTGGCGAGTGGTTAGCTGTCGGTGTAGGTGGGCAAGGGTTTGATGTCTTCCTCAGAATACATATAGCACCACCTGTTGAATGTTCTACACAGGTCTGCAAGTCTTATTGAACCACTTTCAACCTAACCTGACGCGATGGTTGCACAGAACTATCTGAGAAGCCATTATTGGAAAAGTTTGGATAAGGGGACACAAAAAGTACTCGGCAGGTGACGAGATGTACCATTCATCTATCAAACTCTTTCCAGTCTAGAGAGGAGTGAAAACATCTTGTCCATCAAGAAAAGCCTTCAGTGCCAAACTATCTATCAGAACTATCAGAACTGGTACTGAGCATATAAAAAGAACAGTAAGTTCTTTTTATATGCTCAGTACCAGTTCTGATAGAACGGATGCTATGCATTTTTCTTTTTTGCTCAGACAAACCAAACAGATTTTGGTGACAATTCCCATGAAGTCCCACAATCCAAATGTCCAATCTGTAACCCTAATGAATACGTGCTTATGTACAAATGATATTTTATTGCCACTGACCCTCTTGATCAAAGTCAAGAGGATGTGCCAGATAAAGTTTATTTTATTCTACATAGCAAAACCCACATACCCCCTTTACACCTTGCATTAGCATGCGTTTTTTGCAATCAGATTGCTCTTGACCACATGAACGTACAGGTGTAAATACACTCGAAACGCATCAAGGACGGATTTTTATCCAATCTGCCAAGCCACTTCTGAAGGAAGTCAGGGACGCTGTGACCACGTCGATCACAAGTGTAAATGTAAATGTGTGTCCAATCCATCCACATGCAACAACTCCGTGGATGAAAATGCGCAAGCAAGGTGTGCCAGCTGGACAACAACAAAAACCCTCACCGGGTAGCGACTGCCAAGAAAAAGAAAACATGGATGACAGCGGAGGATGGAGTCATAGTGAGACGAAGTGTCTCTCTCTCCATTTGGTCCGACAAAAGTGTCCATACAATAACGCGACTTCAGGGGCGGCTAACATCTTGTCGTTGTTGTCATTGCGGCGCACAGGATATAACGTTGTAGTCTGCTGCTGGAAATGTTTGCAGAAGAAAAAGAGGAGGATGTGACGTCAAAATCGGAAAGCAAACGGATCCGGATGTGGACACCAGAGACGCATATTAATACCAGATATAAATGTACGTGATCAAGCGCTATCCGACTGCAATCCGATAGCAAAGAACGTATGTTGATGCTAGGTGTAAAGGGGGCCACATTTACGCATATGCTTATCTATGGGAATGGTGTAAAAAGATAAAAAAAATTGTTGTTTTTTAAGTCTAATAGATAAACTAAATAAACCAAGAATGTCTAAAAACTAAAAGTTCTTACACCTATTTTCTGTCTTCAAGTGTACACCTACTTAATTCAAGTTTCTCTTTTGCCGAACTAAGAATAACGTTAGCTTAATTGCCTTGTTTACTCATCCTAAAACACTTCATTCAAACTTTACAGAAACAATCGTAAACTCAACAGAATCATCTCGGATAAGCTTTTCACTGTTCCAGAAATCATCAACTCTACTTTGCTTCTGAAAGTCAAGTCCTTCCAAGTCAGGTCCTACAGAGGCTAGGCAAGACTCCTTCCTAGGATTCGGTAAACACATTGGAACAGGCTAGCAAGTGCCCAGGTGTGCGCCTTCAATTCCAGAAAATCATGGGCAAAGAATTGTGGGTACTTTACGCCTGCTGAGGATACACACATGCCTCCTTGAAAATTCTCTAAAGATAGGACTCGATCCTTGGTAGAATTCAAAGGATCCTTGACATTGGAACAGTCCTCCGGCTTGATTCGATGACGCTGCCTCCTTGAAATTCAGCTGTTTAAGGATCCTTCCTTGACTTGGCGAAGCACCAACTCTTTTCCCTGCTGAGGAGGCAGGCTATTAAATTAGCAAAATAAGATGACAAAATTGCCCATTTAAATTGCCCAAAAAAATAATCAGCCATGCACTCAGCCAGCTGCCAATAGGCCATATATATTTTTCCAAAAGCAATTTTGGTTTGTCACAGCTGGAAATACACATGACCTACATCCCGGCTTCTCCTGGTTGATTTCTTATAATATTTTGTCTAGTTTCATATTGTACTGCATTATATGTGTAGAGAGAGGAGTGTTAGTGAGGGTCTGTTGCGTCAGGAAGAAGTCTGTTTTTCCGTCTGTGTGAAATAAGTAAAACATCTTGGACATTGTTTTCATGTTACCCCCCCCCCCCCCGTCTGCTATTTTTGCTTAGCTGAAGCAGTGTGAGATCTGGGTCATCATTTGCTAAATTTGAATGAATGCAAATGCGCAGACCGCCGCACCAGCAGACTGAGGAATTTACTTTGGTGTGTTAGTGTTTAGATCAGTCTGTCAGTAGCATCAAAGAGACGTTATGTTCAATGTGGAAGCACTAGCTGCTATTTGGAGGTGCTGGCATCTCTTCAAACAGAAAGACGGAAACATTTAGAGGTTCAAGTAGGGATGTCTCTGTATATGATTCATTATTTTGAAGGAGTCCCTCACCACGGGCTTGACAAGTCGGATTGTGCGTCTGTTTGTGTGCTTCAGTTCACGAGTGGGAGACAGTGTGTTTTTGTGGTTGCTTCTCTAATCTTATGTGTGTGTGTGCAGGCCCAGAGCCAGGTGTGTGTGTTCCTGAGAGGTAATATCCCACATTTGGTCGTGTCCTGTATAGATTCAGCCTGGAATAGAAGCAGGATTGGCCCTGCGATCACCGGTAACACAACCAATTTTCTACTTGTTTAAATAACTGGGGACAAGCATTCCTCTGATGGTGTGCATGTGTGTAAATGTGTGTATTTAGTGTACAGTATGTCTGTGAACATGGGTTAGTGTCTGGTACATGTTTGAGTACTTGTAAGTGTATATGTGTGTGGTGTTTGCCTGCAGTTTTCGTTGTGCTACACTAAGTAGGTGCATTTAGCGCAGGGCGATATGGCCTGGAAATAATATCTCTATTTTTAGACTACATCAAGACACGATATATGTATATATATATATATATATATACATATATATATATATATATATATATATATATTTTTTTTTTTTAGAATATTCTCTAAACTACCATAAAACTGCTAAATAAAGTACTGTTATAATAAAGTTAAATAAAGTACTATTATAATTAATTTAACGTGCTGTTATAATAAAGTTAAAGTTAAATAAAGTACTGTTATAATAAAGTTAGATAAAGTTTAATATAGTACTGTTATGATGACGTTAAAGTTAAACAAAGTACTGCTATAATAAAGTTAGGTAAAGTTTAATATAGTACTGTTATAATAAAGTTAAGGTTAAATAAAGTACTGTTATAATAAAGTTAGATAAAGTTTAATATAGTACGTTATGATGACGTTAACGTTAAATAAAGTACTGCTATAATAAAGTTAGATAAAGTTTAATATAGTACTGTTATAATAAAGTTAAGGTTAAATATAGTACTGTTATGATGAAGTTAAAGTTAAATAAAGTACTGCTATAATAAAGTTAGATAAAGTTTAATATAGTACTGTTATAATAAAGTTAAGGTTAAATATAGTACTGTTATGATGACGTTAAAGTTAAATAAAGTACTGCTATAATAAAGTTAGATAAAGTTTAATATAGTACTGTTATAATAAAGTTAAGGTTAAATAAAGTACTGTTATAATAAAGTTAAAGTTAAATAAAGTACTGTTATAATAAAGTTAGATAAAGTTTAATATAGTACTGTTATGATAACGTTAAAGTTAAATAAAGTAGTATAATAAAGTTAAAGTTAAATAAAGTGATGTCATAACAAAGTTAAATTAAGTACTGTTATTTAAAGTTAAATAAAATACTGTCATAATAAAGTTAAATAAAGTACTATTATAATGAAGCTAAATAAAGTACTGTCATAATTGTTATTAAGTTAAGTAAAGAATTTTTATAATAAAATAAGTGCAGGAGAGGCAGGAAGTGTGTGTGATGTGTCATGTTTGTGCCGACATAACAATAAAACATGACATAACAATTACTCTCAGCGTTTGCGATATAATAAATTTATACGTCCCACTTGGAACAAGCTGTGATACATGGAGTGTAACTGATGCATCCCTGTGTCCTGCCAGTTGTTCATTATTAGTTGTTCATTGTTAAACACTGAAACATCAGCTGTACATTAGAATATCCAGCCAGCAGCTGCAACTTCAACACCAGTGCTCTTCATACACAAGAGTACGCCAGTCGATTAAAAAAAGCAAATAACCGTTTACACCTTGTTTCAAATTGATTGCCGTTTCTCACACAATGCCATGGATATCAAGAGACACTTCACCCCTCTGTACCTGCGCACTGTCAATATTCATCCTGCTTCACAACCATGGAGAAAGCAATTCTCTACACATCTTATCTGCTCTTTGTTGAACATCTAATTTGTGCACGGAGGGGATATTTCGACTTTTCCAGCCTCTTCACACCTCAGCCGCTTGAAATTCAGAGAATGAACAACACATGCACGAATGTTAGGAGCCATACAGTATGGAGAACGTGTTTGTTTTTGACTTCCATCGGTTGAAACTGACCCGCAGTTAGCTGTGAGCCGTTCAGAAACGTATACGCCAAGTTAGATGGTAGGGTGGTGAAGGCTTTCATTTTCTGCAGTCAAGTCAAGACACTGTGAGTGGGAGGTTTATTCTCTGTGATTCAGATTTTAGCGCTTGAAAAAGCACATGTCTAAAATAGTCTTTGTAAACCTGTACTTTAGTGGAGAAAGTGTGTGCGAGTCAGACATGTGTGTGTGTGTGTGTACTGTATATATGAGTGCCCCTGTGTGTGTGTGTGAGAGATGATTGGGTTACCATACTACTGTCAGGATGCCGCGCGCTCCTTCTGAATTATGCATCTCTCGTTCAAAGAAAGAATGAAGAATAGCGTGAGAGGGAGAAAACGGAGGAGAGGGGGGACAGTTGTAAGATAAATGACAACAGCACAAAAGCAGAGCATCTCAATAGACTGGTACCACACACACACACACACACACACACACACACAAACACAAAAACACACAGCAGTGCTAGACAGTGATGAGAGAGGAGAAGAAAAATGGGTTGATTAGTACCAGCGGATGAAACAGGGAAGTGTGTATATTTGTTTGTGAGCATTGTGTGTGTTTTGCTGATGCTTATGTAAAGACCAGAGGCTTGAGTGGTACCAGTGTGCAGTAGCAGCTGAATAAAGCAAGGGGGCACTGTTCATCCTCAAACTGATAGAAGTGTGTGCATCTCCACACTTGTCTGAATCATTTGTGTTTTTGTAGTGTGTATTTTTAAATAATGACATTATACAGTGCGTGAACACCCCTGATTGCATCTATATATTTATTTGTGTGTGTGTGTGTGTCCATGCTGAACATACCATTCCCTCCCCAGTGTATCCCACACAGGACGTGCTGCATTTGGCTAATTAATTCTTAGCAAGTACATCAATTATTTAAGACACTCAACTGTTCCGTCTGTCAGTCGCAACATGTAAACACCATCTACTGTTTACAGCAGCTGGGATCATTTCATATCCCGGCTATTAAAAATTCAAAAACTGTAACCATGACGCGTGCAAACTCTGCGTCTGATTGGCTCTGACAGCCGGTGGGAAAGCAGTCTCATTCACAGGGATCACAATACTGTGTAAGTTTATCGATCACGGTGCAGAAATCAGTTCTTCTCGTAGTGATGGGGAGGTTAAAGGTCAGGTTTGGCTGCAGCACAGCAACCTGGAGGCTGTGAGGGAGTCGGTGCCCCGCACAAGGTCATGTCAGCAGGGTGGAAGGTTGCCGTGACTTCCCTCCATCCTGCTGCTTTTAGGAAGCCACTGTAATAAACAGGAAGTCACGGACTTTACTGAGATACTTTTGAAAAGCAGCTGTTGGCGTGATGGTGTATTTTACCTGATACCCTCAGAAAACAGACCTTTTTTAACATGCCATAGCAGTAAAAGCAAAGGTGTGACTAGTAAGAGTTTGCCTTGGTCCAGGGCTTTGAATCCGCCCGCTACACTAAGCTCGTTGACTGAAACGGAGTGTAATGAGTTGACAATTCCTCTTAAGAGTTAATTCATCCCCTTTAACAACCTCACAGTATCAATCAGGGACTACTTTATCTCAAGCATAATACTTTTGATCCTGTTACCTCTGTGATTTGAAGGTTTAGAGCCACAGCTGTGGCATTCAGCAGGTGGAATGGGTCGTCCATTATTCGCAGGGTTGGTGGTCCTGAATGGACCAATCCCAAATCCATCCCTCCTTAGTTACTGTTACTAGGTCGGACAATCTTGACAAAAAGCTCCCCACTCTACTCAAGTCCAAAACAGTGAAGTTAGTTTTAAATTGGATATTTGACAGACTTTCACTCCAGACCCAGCAGCATTGTTTCACTTTGACCCGGTGTTGGCAGTGGGAGGATGGTAAGCTCACCTCCCAGTTCTCCCGCTCACTGCCGGGGGCCAAAACGGGACTGTCAGTTGTACTATGAATAGCACTGTGTGTCTCTCCGCGGACGTTCAGTGCAGAACGTCTACCCGAGCCTTGAGATGGAAGGATACATACAACATGAAGCAGTGTATTGCAAGCCTGGCAGGCTGCCGGGCCTAAGTTGACCCCCATCTGGCCTAAGCATCAGCACTTTTATATTATGAAGATGTTTTTTAAACTACAGTTACAGTGTTGCAGTTGGAAACATATCCCTGACATCTGTTGGTTGAAACAGAAATGCACAAAAGGAAAACGACAGGTTCTTTACCCTGACGCCTCCAACTATGACAAGCTAACATTACCTGCTAACGTTAGCTAGCTAGCCAAACTGTCAGTAACTGATACTTCCTGCGTGACATTTGGGGATAATGTCAATTCTGCAATTCCATCTGTAATTCTGCGATCATTACGTTATGAGGCCAAGCTCTAAGGATGGCTACGAACATGTCATTTACAAGGGCATCGCCTCAATGTGTCAAGAAGTGGAACCAGACAAAAACATGTGTTTTCTGCAAGTTTGTTGTTTTCTCCGTGGTACCAGAGGTTCCCACTGCCGAATCAAACGGGATCAGACTCCTTAAGGAGGCTTCAGGATAAAGTCCTTAACGAGGGCGCGTCTCAAGCCCGTTCTAGACAGGAGGTTTCAGACGTAAAAGCGGATTCACCAAAAATGTACCAAACTGTGACCCCAAAGCAAGGTGCATACTGAATTGTGAATTTCGTACACCGTTCCACCCCTAAAAAAAAAAGACTCTTGGACGATATGATATTAGACGAACTCTGCCTGATGCAGCTAGTGTTAGCATTTTGCTAACATTAGCTGACTTTCGATGCGACAGTGAAGTCAGTGAAGATTGTGACACTAATGCACTGTGATAAGTGTTGCTTTTACCCCCATTCTCAAAGGACTGTCAGTATCGCTCTTGAAAAATTAGGTTTACTTCCTTTTTCATTTAAGCCTACTCCGTCACAGAAGGTTAAACAACAAGAAAATTGCACGGTTTCATTGGAAAATGTCTCAGTACGTTCTGAATAAGAGCCTCAGTTTATCAAAATAGAGCAAAAATAATAATTTGTAGAGTGGGTGTATGCTTGCCATTCTATGAAATTCAGTAAAATAAGAGTGCATCTATCGACCACAGGGCACATACATTCCAACATTTCATAACTCTGAGCCCGGGGCGGTGCATTAGCACAAGAATCCACACAGACACAGTGTTTATCTCGCTCCCTGCTTCATGCATGTTATTGTAAATGGCTTTCATGTATGTCATGATCGCTTTGGCTCTGCAGCACACACACAGTCTTCCCAGCTAGTCTGGTCACATTGGATACACACAGCGCGTCGCAATTTACAGACGCTCATAACATGACAATATAAAGGGTTCAGCCATTTGTATTTGGCTCGGGTATCGGTGTGTGTTTGTGAGCGCGTGTGTTTGTGTGTGTTATGGAAATGAGACAAAGGGGTCACATTATTCAGCAGTAGTTGACATGCAGGCTCCCCAGGTCCATATCAATATCCCCCCACAGACGCAGCAGGAAAAATAAGGCGATTTGTTTCCTGGAATACTAATCACAGTCAGGGGGGACGGAGAGAAACCTGCGTGTTAAGTAAACACACTGTGAGCCACTCAAGGTGTTTTTCTTCATCCTGGGGCACAGGGTCCTCCAAAAGAGCATGTTGGCACTTCGTTTGAAGGACTGAATTTCAAACCACTGAAAAATATGCTTTTCCCAAGTTTCCTCCACCACTGTAGTGTTTCACAGTGCTCGTGATTGTAGTCTCGTCTGGCTGATAGCTGGAATATATTCTCTAATGAGGTTTCTGAAACCAGCTTCTTTAGTCGTACATTAAACAAAGCAGTTCTGTAACAACAGGGAGTAAATCTCATTATATTAAAGGGTCAGTTCACTCAAATTACAGCAAAACAAAAGAAAAAAGGCATTTTCTCTTTTACTCTTAGCGATATTTTACCCTGCAGACTTTTTATGATCCTGTGCTGGCTACAGGCATGGCCTAATGCATTAGGTCTTGGGTTGTCTGTCCATCCATCCTTCCAGCTTTCTGTCTGTCCATCCCATTTTCATGAACAGCATATCTCAAAAACCCTTTGAGGGTGTTCTGCCATTCAGGCATTTCCTTCTTTTTGGCGCCCTCTTTGGCAGTTTACTGAATTGCGCAGGCTTCCCAAGAGGAAGTCCCATCGACAGGAAGTCCTACCAACAGGAATTCCTACTCACAGGAAGTTATAAAGCCTAGGTAGGCCTCAGGCCTCAGTATCAAACCATTCCAGCCATCAGAGGGTTGTCTGCTGTGATCTTTTTTTTCGGCTCGGAAAGCATTGACTGTAAGCTCGAATCCCTTTGCTACCATCTCAGCAACTAGTATTTGTGAGACCTTTTTGAGTTCGTAGTTGGAGAAGTGGATTTCGAATTTGTTTGTAACCATGTGTTTAATTCAGCCATGTTGATTTGTTACTGTTAAGCATTTAGCCCTCATGCTGTCAAACCACTTAATATATATTGAGATAATAAACTCTTGTGGTATCTCTTAGTTTCTTTTTTGGTTTATTCTCTAAACTGTGTTAACTATGATTTCACCATGCTAACAGCGATAATGCTAACGACGCTCCTGCTAACAGTGCTAATGCTAAAGATGCTAATGTTAACTCTGTTCATGTTAACCAAGCAGATGCTAGCAATTTTCATGCTAATTATGCTAATGCTAATTATGCTAAGCGAACCATGCCTGTGCAGATGCCTTCCCTTTGTAAAGACCTTTCAGTAAATACAATATATTTTTTGTTATTTTAGTTTCACTCCGTGGTCACAAAGTTGAGTCGGCAATAAATAAAGGAGCTTGAATGCTACATCCTGACTCTGATGTCTTTGTGAATTGGAGTTTGGCTTGCTGTCAAACATCCACTTGGATATTAGGATGAACTATGTAGAATTTGGTGGTCAAAGGTCAAAGTCACTGTGACCGTGTGTCCCTCTCATTCTTATTAACACTATTTCTCAAGAAAGTCTCCAGGGAGTTTCCTCAAATTTGTCCTACTGTCATTACCCATGTAAGCCCCTCTTCCGTCCATCTGTCCTATTTTTGTGAACGCAATCTCGAGAATGCCTAGAGGGAATTTCTTCAAATTTGGAACATGTCCAAGGTCACTGTGACCCTGCATACGTCTCATTCTTGTGAACCCGTACTTCAAGAATGCCTTGAGGGAATTTCCTCAAATTTGGCACGGACATTCACTTGGATTCACTAATTAACTGATTAAATATTGGAGCAAACTTGGACATCAGGATGAACTGTGTAGAATTTGGTGGTCAAAGGTCAAAGTCACTGTGACCTTGTGTCCATCTCATTCTCGTTAACACTATATCTCAAGAAAGTCTAAAGGGAATTTCCTTAAATTTGGCACAAACGTCCACTTGGACTCAAGGATGAACTCATTAGATTTTGGTTGTCAAAGGCGCGGGCGGGCAGATGTTCGTGAATCATCAACGTATTACAGCAACATCCATACTGGAAGCATTCTCCACTGTCATGGCTACATACGAGTCTGAACAGACTTGGATTTAAACTGCAGCTAGACTGGTTGTTGGAGGCACACAACAGCAATCTTATTTCCTCTTTGTACCATCTGCAAGCTTTCATTTTCTTCTTTTTTGGAACTGCATTTGCTGCTTTGAATTCAAACTTGTCAGAAAGTGACAGGTTGCTCAATCAGTGAAGATCCGCTATCGGCCTTTTATCACACTGACACTCTTTGTCTCACCTCAGTTTGACCCTCATCAGCACCCATCAGCTGTCAGCTAAGTTGGCACCCTGTTAGTCCATACGGACCTGGGTCCATTTCAGCATTACAAGTTTTACTTGTCTGTTTAATGAATTAGTAAATTGTGTTTTTGTGTCTGATAGATCTTTGACTCGGAAGATTTCAAACTAGATTGCGGGTCAAATAAAAGGTGACAGGTTACAAAGTATGTGATCAATGCAGTCCTAAAATACACTGCCTTTAAAAGGTCCATTTTTCTATACTCCAGCTTGTTCCCAATGAAGCAATGCATGATTCATTTTGTTGATACTTTGTGTTTGATTGAGTGATGAGTGGAAGCAGCAGGGCGGCCTTCATCTGCATCACTCCCTGCCTGTGTCAGCCATAAAAAATAAACTCCCGGAAAGCAAATCATCATCACCCCTCCGCACATTAAAAGAAGTTGTTGTTGTTGTTCGAAGCGAATAAATGGTTTTTGAGGGGAGCTCATCACTGTGTCTCCGTACGCGCTCGCCGGCGCGTGTGCGCGCACATCACATTACGCTCCGAGACTTCTCCTTTGATTGATGCTGTCAGCGAGTTTGGAGAAAGAGACAGAGGCTCGGGAGGGAAGGAGATAAGGAGAGAAAGAGGAAAGCAGATAAAGAAGAGAGAAAGAGCTCAAGAAGCATCCATCAAGCGGCCAATCAGATTGTTTTCCTGGCGTTCGGTCTTTTCTTTTCTCTCTCTCTCTTTTCTCTGCGTCTGCCAGCCCTTCAATTCCTCATCTTTTCTTTCACTCACTCTCTGTAATACTCACACACACACACACACACACACACACACACACAAACACACACACACAGCAAACGAATCTCCTTTGCATGGCGTCGACCAGGTGTCACGAGGATATTGAATCACGGGAGGTTGAGGTGAGAGGCGGCGTCGCAGCGTGATGGATGGTACATATTTTGCCGCCTCCTCCATGCTTATTGTTTACACACACTTAAACACTCACACGCACACACACACACACACACACACACACACACACACACACACACACACAGCCTTCGTGCTCCTTCGTCGTTAATTGACATCCTCCACTCATCTGTTGTTTTATTTCCATCCCTTGTTCCATTGCAGTTATTGCTTTTCATTAAGTGGTCATTTCCTTTGCCCGCACCGTCTAATGAGAGCGTCACGCCGCCACGCGCCCATTTATCAAACCACGTAGCCGCGATGGCACGGCCCCGCAAGTCAACTCACACACACACACTCACTCCCCTTCGCTCTATCTGCCATCATGTCCCTGTCTCAATTAGGATTGTTTGTCGTCCCTCTGCCCTCCATCCCCTGTTCATTTGGCGCCCCCGTCTCTTCCCGCCGCCTCATTGTGGCAGCCGTGTCATTGTGTTTGACAGCTTCTCATTCTCGTGTCAGATCTCATTTGACTGCTAATTTCATACATACACACCTTGCCTCGCCTCGCGTGTTAACTCCTCTGAACCGGCCTGTGCTGGTCAGATTTTTTCTGTCCTTTGTTCAAAACGAAGAAAGTTATGGTGTCGCTGAAGTGGCATCTGCTGGCGTGTTCTGCACTGTAAGAGGTTTCAGAGCGAGTGAGCTGTGAATCCAGCTCTATTTGCTCGCCTCACACACACACATCTGCACACTTGGCAGAACGAAGCAGGTTGCATCCCCACTGTTGGCAAGATAAATCACATAAAAGCCTCTCTGTGATCATGGCACAGTGGAGACGCTATATAACCTGGCTGCCTGTTTCCAGCTTGTTCATGTGCCAGAAATCGCATTGTTTAGACTGTCACGCTCATCTTGAGGAAAGCTCGTTCATTTCAGATCGTGTGAACATTATGTTTAATATCTTTGACTTTGTGTGTCTCTTCCAGCTGGTGGCAGTGTTTGACATCCAGCGCGACAGGACGGACAGTCCCAGAGAGACCATGTCCAATGGTTACTCCAGTGCCGCCCCCAGCCCTGAACCCCTCCACTACTATGCCCACCTGGAGTACCAGGAGCCGGGCACAGGAGAGATCGAAGTCAACGAGGCCATCCTCAAACGCAGTATGTCAAACTGTTTTCCTCTGCACAAGGTTTCAGCTTCATCTCATGAAAATATTTTCAAATGAATAATTCAGTATTCTGTCGAACAACAGAGGTTCCAGTTTTAAATTTAAGAGATGTTTCTGCAGAAATCTCAAACACCTGACAAACTAAAGCTCAATCAACACTTTGCCATTTTTGTGCATGTGAGAAAGTGTAGCGCGCTGAGACAGCCGGAGGTGTGTGTGCGTGTGTGTGTGTAGGCGTGTGAGAGAGAAAGTCAGAAAGTACATTATGGAACAGCTGTAAGCTGAACCTACTGTGTAAGGAGAGATTTTTGCCTGTAACTTGATTGCGTGTGAAAACAGATGCAGTGTTGACGCAGCGTTCTCTCCTGTCATCCTCGCTTAACGTTCTTTACTTAGTTTGTTCTTGTTTTCACACGTCGCTCAGACTGAGAGCCACAAATGCGGCGCTGCAGGGTGTTTTTTTAATATATTGTATAATGAGGACTGAAAAGCGTTTAGCTAAAATGTCTGAGATAGACTTATCTCAGTGCCACTATTCACTTCTGTCCAGCCACTGTTCTATACTCTAAACCGCTATTTGCTATGTAAAGATATATAGTGGAATAGTGGCGTCTTGAGCAGTGAACACTTACGATAATACAATATCCAAAATCTAAGATGATATCTAGTCCCATATCACGATATTGACAGTGTTGATGTATCTGCCAGCCCCATCGTTGCATAGACTTCTCTTGAGTGCAGTGAGAGCTCAGGTAAGACAAGTTCGAGAAGAGAGTGATGATGAACAACCTTGTTAAAATAAGAAAAGTTGACCCTGATCAAAGATGACAGCTGACACAGTTTAGTAGAGGTTCAAAATATCATCAGAGTGATGTCAGTTCTCTCTCTGAATGCTAAAGAAAGACTGAAATGTCTGTGGGAGAACGTGTCCTGCAGGAAGGTTAGGACTTCAAGTGTGTTCTTGTAAAGCTTGGGATGTCAGTGGTTACCAGCAGAGAATATTTTTGACCAGTTGAGCATGTTGGTCTATCGATTAATGTCACTTCTTTTCAGTTAGTAGCAGTACGAGCACTCTGTTGTGCCACATTAAGAACAAAGCTAATAAGGTATGCATGCTATACTGGTTAGCTAGCCTTTGCAGCTCTGCTCTGGTGGGGTGGAAGCTAGCTCATGACCCAGCTTCTTTAGCGTTTACCTCTGGTGGCGCTGTCCTGACTCCTGATAGCGGGACGCCTTCGCTGTGGAAACACTGTCCGATCTCCTCCCAGGTTGCCTCAATGAGTTAACTACGACATTTTGAGCCCCAAAACCTCATTAGAATTGTTAAACCATGTTATCCCTGCTTGCTCTGTTAGCACCGTTTGAGCGTTAGCATGGCTAGTGGCGCTAACATACCCTAGTTAAGGCTTTTGTAGCTCAAAATAAGGCTGCTTACTCACCGAGGCTAGCTGAGGTAGACTGGGGAGTCGCCACCGTGTTTCCGCAACAATGCCGTCCCACCATCTTGGGATAGTGCCTCTCCAGTGGGAAACATTATCACAAGACGAGTCAGTCAGAAGCCTCAGGGAGCCTCTGGGGAAATATCTGCTGTGTCTGGGCGTCAGTCTCTTCTGGCTATAGATACATTTTACTGTAAATATAAATACTCTACATGTCAGTCTTTTCTACGTCAGTGCCTTGCATTGATTAAGTCTTGAATGACAAGAGAGGGTCTGTCTAATCACCGGGCCACCCAGTCACCCCTTCATTTTCCTCTCTCCATCTGTTGGCCACCAAACACACATACACACACCTGCCCTTTGCCATCTCTCTCCCTCTGCCCACATTTGCCCTCTGCCCCATTATCTGCCCCCTCTTCACTCCACCTAGTCATTCCTCGCCTACTCTACTATTCAGCTTCAACCACCTGCCATCCGGCTTACCACCCGGCGCTCTCGACTCTGACCCATCACCCCCACCCCCACCCCCACCCGATACCTCCCCGTCTCCGCATGGCTTCCAGCTCTAACTAGATTAGCACTGTAACCTGTTAGCATGCCCAGGGTCCAGCCGAGCGTGAATGGACTAATTTCAACCCCTCCCCACCCTGTTTTTAACCCAGTGGGACCTCTTCCTGCCTCCACCCCTCCCACCCTGCTCTCCACCCCTGTTGAACCCTGACTAACTTAGTTATGATGTGACCCTGTGACGCCCCTCATATAGAGCCAGACTCATGCAATAAGGAGGCTTTTGTCATTCAGACATGCATGCACACACAGGCAATTTGACAAAAGAACCCCAGCATGCGAGTTAACCAACCCAGAACCAGTGTCGCCCATCCACTGCTGGTCTCAGGGGAGTGTGTGTCTGTGTGTGTTTGCTGCAACAAGATTGGTTAAGTGGGTGTTTCACCACATCTAGTATGCGGACCGTTTGTGATAACATCAGTTTTGGATGATTGTAACAAAGGGGTGATTATAGTCAGGTAGTTTTTTAATCAGGCAATTTTTCTTTCAATGACCGGACACCCATTAACTGATAACTAACCAGTTAATTTTTAATAAAAAACCCCAAAATTAAGTGAACTACAAGAGGTGCTTTTCTTCAGGGCAGGCACTCCACTGAGTCAATGAGCTTTAGCACCATGTTTCGAAGTGCTATCCATTTAGAGTTGATAAAACTTTGTCTTGTAAATGTATCGGCTTTTATTTTATTTCATACTATGTAGTTTTTGCTGACAGACAGACGGCTAGCCAAAAATATAGTCGTCACTGCCCCCTCTCTGATGTCACCCCAGTGAATAAGTCATGCTGACTCTGCTAAGGATGCTAACAGAGCTAAGAGTGATAACATACTTGACAATGCTA
Source organism: Epinephelus moara (assembly GCF_006386435.1). Classification (NCBI taxonomy): domain Eukaryota; kingdom Metazoa; phylum Chordata; class Actinopteri; order Perciformes; family Serranidae; genus Epinephelus; species Epinephelus moara. The sequence goes on from NC_065520.1 coordinate 13,919,598, forward strand.
AAGGGGTTTTGCAGCTCAAAATTAAGCTGCGGGCGACCTTGGGGGAGACTGGAGGATGGGCACAATGGGCCAGTCCCAATTCTCTTCCCTTAACCTTACCCCTTGGTTTCAAGTGCACTCGCCAGAAAGATTCAACGACGAAGGGGTAGTGTTGAGTGGTCGGGCATTTTACATACGAATTGGGACGCCACTTCATGTAAATTAGCGTAACAGACGTGTTCACCTACGTCACGTGTATCGTCGACGTAGGCTTCTTGCACAGAGAACTCTGTAGATTTTCATGTTGGCTTGAAATTTTTACACGCTTATTTGCGAAAATAGTGCAATGGCTTCTCATGGAGGCTGCCAACTTCCTGGAAAACTTGCCTGGATAGTTTGGCAATGCATCCTGGGAAATTCAATCTTCCCCTCAGTTGAGATGGGTTTGTAAGTGTGCATCGCACAGCTCTTTAAATTAAGTGGGGATTTTAAGGGCTGGAAAGCGCTTCCCTAAAGTTTGGGACACCCTAGCCCTTCGTGGGGACACGCAAAAACAAGGGCTAGGGCCAAATTTGAGGGGAAATGTGAGTATTGGGACGGACCCAATGTTTCCACAGCAACCCCACTAGAGGTTGGGACTCTTACCAGTGGTAATTGCTGAACGAGCAGTGACGCTAGCTATCTCCCAACCCACCAGGGTGGTGCCGAGTACAGAGCGGCAGAAGCTAGCTAACCAATGTAGCTTCAATACCTTATTGGCTTTATTGCGGTGCAGAAAAGTAGTCGTACTACTGTTCAACTAAATGTAAAAGTAGCAACGTTGAACAATAGACGGAAATGCATAGCTGGTCAAAAACATTCTCCGTGATTAGCCGTTTAGCCCGATTAGCCTGTTTCCAGTGCCAGCAGTGTCTCTAGTGTCCGGGCTAACTGTCTTTAAATTTGCTTTGTCGTCACATGAATAAGGTGCTCCTCATAGCTTCAGATCTTGCCTTACTAATAACAAATTAAGACTTGTCCCACAGTATTAAAAATAACAGCATCTGTGGCATCATCAGAACTTTATTCTGCTCATGTGACAAAATAACCCAGTTAACAATATGCACCTATGGCGACAACACCCTCCCAGACATTAACCCACTTATCAACAAATCGTGTAAACTGGGGTTACCAAACCATGTGAACGCTTTAATCACACTATCACCTTAATCGAATTACTCCCAATAATCTGGTTATAGTGTGCATGTAATCGCACTGAGTGGCGGTGGACAGGACGAGGCGTAATTCAGTAATCAGTCAGGCATCAAAGTGTTTGTGTGTCAGGTTGGACTGCTTGTTTGAACAGGGTGATTGGACTTCACACTGCCCCAGTGGGATGATTAGACCTGCATTGATCCGCTGCTACACGGACACACACACACACTTCTAGGAAGAGAGTCCTTATCGCATCATCCCATGAGCAGCCTGAGCCGGGCTGCTCTATCGATTGGGAGAGAAACAAGACCACCCTGGCCTGAGGCATGAAAACACACACACACACGCACACAAATATAGAAACAGTAGACACAGAAGCACAGCCACTCTTTGTGATAAATGTGCATAAAGGCACACACAGTGATTAACGTGTACCGTGACACACACAGTCAGAAAGAAACATGATGCATCCTTGTTTCCATCCTGCCCCGGCAGTGAACTAGCACCGCAGAACTTTCACAGAACTGAAAACAAGACGAAAATTCTTAAAATAAATCTGTGTTCCCAGAATTGAATAAGCAGCCTTGTTAAGCAGAGAGTCACAGATGGAGAGTCAAAAGAAGATGTAAACACAGAATTGGCAAAGTTCACACGGCCTCTTAGGGTCTCTCCAGTTACACGAGTCTCAACAGTAAGATAAGGGAGGAACACAACCGGGGTGTGTTTCAGTGTGTTACCGTTTGTTTCTCCAGCCTTGAAGTGGTCGCCGAGATGAGTTTGGTGGGTGACGTGGATTTAAAGTTGCAGGGTACCTTGTGGTTGCGGCTGTACAGTTGGCATCAAATTAGCCGACCTAAAATACACCCAAAGTTATAGTGCTTCCACCTCCTCTCCACCCTTTTGGCAGGAGACTGCATGTTGGAGTCAGAAAATGTCTGTGATCTTAAAATAAATGAAAAATCTGCTCACGATGCACACAGGGCATGAAATGTTCAGCTCCGGAGGGCGACGGATGCCACACTGCTGATTAGAGACCAAGTCTCTCTGTAGCTTCCACAGATTTTGTTTTTATCATTTGATCAAACACAAGACCTGTTTTAGATCAGAAACAATTTGGTCAAGCAGCACTATTAGATTCAACAAATTATCATCTAAAGCCAATGATTTCTGCACCATAGATGTGGAACACCTCTGTTTTTGACCTTAAAGGGATAGTTTGGATTTTTTGAAGTGGGGTTGTATGAGGTTCTTATCCATAAACAGTATATTACATACAGTAGATATCAGTGGGCACACCCCCAGTTTGGAGAAGCAGGCACGGTGGAGTCTAATATGTAAGCTAAGCAATGTACTGCTGTGGATGGGGGCCAGCAACAAAATATATTTTAGCTACCTAAAAAAGTCCCACCAAAAAAATCAATATCAGTCTAAGTGTATACTATATTGAGAGTATATTCACCACTTAAACCTTTTTCGTCAGACAGCTTGTTCCGATGGGGCAGCCGTGAACATCTGCGGTTCTACATCTACTCTCGTCAAAGCTACCAGACTTTATTGACAAAAACAGTAATTTTAGCTCGCTGAACATGGGAGCTGCGTCTATTGCTGCTTCAATCAGTTGCTTAGTTTTTTAGTTAGTGTGTGATTGTGATTAATGTTAATTAACCATTTTAAGCACCGAATTCACACAATTACACAGATTTACGAACTATTCGAGGCAGCAGTACACCAGCAGCTCCTGTGTTCAGCTCTGTTAAATCACTGTTTTTCTCAATGGAGTCTGGCTTTGAAGAGAGCAATATAAAGGCTTCATTTTCTGGTTGGAAATCACTGTTTGACATTAAGGTTATGCAGTGAAAATACTTTCAATATAGAGTTAACTTAAACTGATTCAGATTTTTTTAGGTGGGGCTTTTTGTTGCTGGCCCCCATCCACAGCAGTACATTACTTAGCTTCCATGTTAGACTCCAGCCTGCTTCTCCAAACTGGGGGCGTGCCCACTGACATCTACTGTATTAAATATACTGACCATACAACCCCAAAAATCTAAACTATCCCTTTAAGAATGCAAAGAATAATGCCTATCATACACTAGAGGACTTTAAAGACTTTTAAAAGTATAAAGTCAGCTAGCTAAAGACAATGCGAGTTATTAGTCACGATATAAGATTTCCACAAAAACTGGGGATCTTGCAAGGTTTCCATTTGCAAGACTACAACGAAATTCCTTTTGATGTCATTTCCCGTCCAGCCCCTGTTCAACAATGTTACACCAAATACCCTTTAAGAAATATGACATGTTAACAATTCCTTACATGTCCGCAAAAACATATAACTGTAGAAACACAAGATAAAGGCTGTCATATGTCGACAGTATTGTCTATTTTACATTTTGGATTTTGCCCAGAATGTTAAGAGGAGAAAAAGATTGTCTTAAGACAGCTCTGACTGAGCTTTATGACCACCTCACACCAAAGTGTGTGCAAGAAGTGGGCACCAAAGTACAATTCTTATGATTTTATTCCAACATTGGGAAATTTGTCTGCGACAGTAGCAGCCAAGGAAGTGTCTTATATGCCAGACACACTCATGTTGTATGTACAAATAGAAGATGTATGAAACCCTACTTAAATCTCATTAAATTCCTCTCAGTAAACACCATCCAGATTTATGAATGCCAACATTTAAAAATGCTGTTGTCATGGAGACACCACTCCACATAAGTAGTTCAGTTAGTTGCGGGTGCATGTGGACATATGGCACTATTTTTCAGGCATGTAAAAGGGTACACTCTGTTAAAGCCTTAACCCAAGCTAAAGCCTATTTCCAGCAGCCCAGTCACCTTTGATTAGTAATGGCCCCGAGCCAATCTTGTTTATAACCCACCAAACAGTGGCTGACCTAAGAGAGTTAAAACTGTCACTCTCATCAATATCTCTGACCCTCTGTGACACCGTTTGACCCTCCGTAGGTCAACGCAGGTCAGAGGTCAAAGCCAGTGACCCTCAGGTTCCTTCACATGGCCGGGCTCTGGGGCTCTAAGTGGTGGGAGGATTGATGGAGGTGGATTTGACTCCACTGGATAAATGGAGGAGGATTTATGGGGCTGACCGCTGGCTAATGGACCCTGACTGTGACCATGAAGCGGCCTTGGTCACTTCACAAACTTGCATCATTGACATTGTGGTGAAGTATGCGTGCTGTCACAAGCTGAGGCCTATTTGTAGAGCTCATTCTGAAAATCCATTATAGCCACTTTGGAAATAAGTGTTTTACAGTCCATCATTCAGTATCTTTAAAATCTAGAGAATCCAGTTAAACAGGTGCGGCTATTTAGTCCGGCTGGCCTTGCGGTAGTGAAGGTATTTTGCTATTTAATGTACTGTACCTATTGTCCTTGCAGTTTGATATAATGTGGTGTCGTTCATCCCTGTGTAAGAACAGGTGTCACCTTTTCCCATATGGTGGAGGAAAATCTCAAGTATTACCTTAGCAGACCTGGCTCAGAACAAATATATGGATATGTGTGTGTGTTTCCTTTTTAAAACCTGCTTGCTGTTCCTGTCTGTATTCTCACTGCATTCCCATGAATATACTAGACAGGTGGGTACAGGAGGGAAAGCAAAGAACCATTCATTAAATTTAACTGCTTTCTATACATGGCCCTCCAAATTTGTGAACTTTTACATGTGTTGGTCTGGAAAATGTAAAGACATAGAAATAGTGCTCTCTGAGGTTGTCGGAATGAACACACCAGTGGTTTGGGTGAAGCAAGTACGTTTTTGAGGCCTCCCGAGTCTTTTATACTAAACTGTAATGGCAGTAGAAAAGACTCACAAGAGGATTTCCCTTAGGAAGCAGCATATGGTAAAGCACAGAAAATGCAGTAGTGCTATCCCAGACCTGTGTAAGAGAATGCAATAAATTGAAGAAGTTCTGGAGGGAGATGAAACAAGCTCTGGAGAATGTATTCGGCATATGTTTAACATTTGACCCAAAGTTTTGTTTTCTAGGTTTACATCTCATAAGCATCTCTCACCCAAGAACGGTGGATTGAAGGATTGTCCATAACTCTACCTTTGGAAAGATCAAGTGTATTTTCTCCTCACGTTCCTCAGTGCGCGCTGTTATTTTATTTTGAAAATTGGCCGGATTCTCTTGTCTTTTCTGTGTCCGACTTCCTGTTTGGTGCGATCCGCTCTATCCAGCTTGACAGAAGCGCTCGCAGCTCCCGTGAAAAATAGACCAGACGCCGAACTGAAGCGCTGCCTCCGCGGGCGCTCCGCTCTGCTCAGCGGCCTGTGTGGACAGTCAGATAGGTTAACATGGGCGCTGACTGAAAACTGCCTCTGCTGCTGGGCGTTATGTCAACAACGCTTCATGAAGCAGATGAATGACTTTTTCTCTGCAGTACCTACTGTGCACTCCGCCGCCAAGTGGGCAGGGGTGGTAATTGCAACCGGTCAAAATGACCGACGGCCTTCAGATTTTCCGGTCATTGTTGTAAAAAAACGGTCAATGACCGAGAATACCCGGTTAACGCGACCCCTGGTCTCGGTTCACTTGCAAGTGAACCCTGGTACAGTGGGAAATGCAAATGGACTATCCAGTGAATCAAAGAGAGGAAGTGACATAGAGTAAACCCTTGCAATACCTCGCTCGGCGTCTGTTTAACCACAGCAGCATGTCATAGTCTCTCGCTCTCTGCCGTCTTTTTCGGTTTTCCCCGCCCAGTCGAACCGAGTCCCCCGGACTATCCTGGTGTGAAAACGTCCTTATTTTGACTTACATACTTATGTTAACCTAGGCTATGTAATGTACTTGACTGACATAATCTGTTGGATTGGTTATTTTTAGGCACGATGAGAGAGATTGGATAGGATTAGGGTAGGAACATCAGGGTAAGCCAATCAGAGTAGGGTGCATCGTGCCTTCGCTACCCTGTGAAAAAAGACTAGCAGTAGTGGAGGATGAATAGGTCAAACAAACCCAGGACTTTCCCCCAGAAGACTGCTGCTCCTGTCCTGTGCGAATGCAGAAATCAATGCTAACCTATTTTAATTTATGTACGTAAGTTAACCTAGGCGTTGAAACATACTTAAGTGACATCACGTAAGAACCAAAGAACCCCAATTTTTTTCAAGGAGCTGTTCTTTCCTTTCAATAACGCCGTGTTTATAATTAAAAAAAAAACACAACAGTGCATAACCGAACACATTTTTCAATACCCTAATCACTTCATTACAATTTTAATTTTGTGTCACCGAGCCTACAGGCATAACTACATAACTCCCTGGACGCACCGGACGCGTTAGTGACGCGTTAGTGCCGTCCAGTGTGTCCAGGGCGAAGCCTAATGGCACGGGTGTGTGGATGTCTGTTCATCTTTTCGTTCATGTCCTTATTAATGCACACTTTATAACTTGCTTGTTGGATTTATTAAAAACGAACGAATGAAACTAAATGTCTTTGAATATCTTTATTATCATTAAAAATGAAAATTAAAATGATCGGTAGAAATAGATTATGACTGGATTTTTATGACCCTGTCAGTCAAAATGACCGGCGACGAAAAAGTCTAGCGCAACGTCTGACCGAGACCCCCAGTTTTCAAGCGGACCAGGGTTGGCTCTTTTGGTCCACACCAGAGTTCGAGTGTGTTCACACCACTCCAAACGAACCGAACTATCCGTGGAAGCGGACCAGAGTTCGTTTAAAGCAGACCAAATAGCGCCAGTGTGAATGCGTCCTAAGTCAACACTGACTTTTGCTTTCACACAGGACATGAACAGCAGTCTCCTGGGGGAAAGTCCTCGGTTTGTTTGACCCATCCATCTTCCTACTTTGCCTTGCTCTGCCTCTCATTGGCTTACACTGATATTCTTACCCCAACCTTAACCAATCTGACTCCTCATTCCTAAACCTAACCGATCTAACAAAAGAAGTAGACGAGTACTAGCCAATCAGAGGTAGAGAAGGGTGGGTCATGACTTTGCCATCCTAGGAAAAAGAAACTGGCACCCTTACTACAACTACACAGCCTTTTTTCTGGTTGGACCTTCTGCATAGACCCCATAGCATCCTAAGAGATGCTTCAAGCAAAATACTCTGCATGGTTTGACCTATTTTAGATACTCACAAGATAAATAGATAATAAGATGATATGTCAGAGGGCTGTCTGATGTATTTTATGTATTTTTCTGATGCCTTTTGATGCCAGCTCTGAGAAGGTACCTTTATTTCCCAGATGTTTCTGTGTTAAATCAAAGCACATTTCAGTATTGCAAATTATATTGTTCCCTGTGTAGTTTCTGCCTAACATTTGTACATGAGCGCTGCTTTTCTAAATCAGATTAGACCACACTCTGTTGATTTCCTCAGTAAAGCAAAAACTCAGGCTGAGGAAAAGCAGGAGATTTAAACCCTCATTAAAAGAAACCAGCATTGTGAAGCTTTTTGTGCTTTTCGACACCTTTGAATTCTCTCACGTTGGTGATAGCTAGTCAGCATTGTGTCTTTTAACTTTCACTGTTCGTAGAAGCGAGAAGAAAGTGTGAAACACAGACAGATGGAGGGTGAGGCTGGGACTTGCAACCAGTCCAGCAGAGAACAACTGATCATTTATGCTCATTAATAAAGATTATTAGGTCGACATATCTAAGCTCAGCATGTGGAGCTTGTTTGAGCCATAAAGGATATTTGTATGTGTGTCTGGTATGGTTGGAATGACCATTAGTCATCTGTCTACAATCATAAACCACACACACACACACATACACACATACATGGAGACCCCTGTCCGTTCCGTCTTTCCTCCGTGTTCTCTGACTCTGTTCTCTCTATTCTGACCACGTTAGACCAGGACCCTGTCACTGACCCTCCAAAGAGAGATTGATTACAGGGAAGGAGAGAATTTTGTTTGCCTTCCCTTTCTGTGCGTCTCAGTTTTCGAGGTTTTCTCCCTGCTTCCATGTCACTATCTCTCAGCTCTCCCTTTCACTTTTTTGTTTATCTCACATTCTCCTTTTTTCTCTCCCCTGTCTTTATTTTCTCCTCTGTCGAGTTAAATTCGAAAAACACCCAGCTACGGGTTTTACATCCACAAATAACAGTGCATCCTTTGGGGGTGGATATTAAAAGCAAGAGGCGGCACAAAGGTCCAAATTAGATTCTTTTGAATTGTTATATTGTGGATTCAGACTTGCCCATGTTTCCTCTCCTAGCGTAGGGGTGGTGGCAAGTGTTTGTGCATGTGTGTGTTTTGGGAGGCAACAGCTGGTCATATGAAAATGTGCTGTGGGTTTGCGGGCTTGGGTGTATTGCTGAAAGGGGTTTGGTGATTGTTGGTCCACTCTCAGGGTTTAGAAGTCATCTTGAAATTAATTAAAGCCATTAATTGTACATTTATTTACCATTCAGAGGCTGATTTGTTTGTATTCAGTGCTATTTTCTAATCCTTGTTTCCTGTGTCCGTTTTTTCCCAGATTTTCCATTAGCTTTCATCTTCAAATGCCAACAGGCGGCCTAAACTTTTTTGTTTTTTCACCGCTTTGGTGTCAAATGCTGTTGGAGAGCTCAGAGAGCCTCAGGGGTCCGTCTAACCCTCTGAGCCTCCCCGATGCTCATTTCAGCAGGATGCAGGCCAGCTGCTGGGTGTGAAAGTTGCCAAAAGAAAACTCTCTCATTCCTTTTTCTCTCGCCTCCCTCGCTCTTTTCTCTCCCCTCCTCGTGATGATGATCCTCAGTGTGTTTGGAGGTTGAGAAATGAAATATAAGATGATTTCTTTGCAAAAGTTCCTCAAATAAAATACAGTACATTGCCAGCAAATGGTGCAACTGAGACCACCAGCATCTGCTCTTTCTGTGTCTCTAACTCTGTCTTTCACCTCTCAGACACACCTCTGTTGGTGAGGAGCAGCAGTGACCCGGCCTTGGCCCCGTCCCTTGAGATTAGACCCACGGCCTCACCTGATGACAATGGCAACAGGTCTCCTGAGCTGGTAAGTGCCACAGTCGGGTAAAGTAGTTTACACTAAAAATGCTAGTTTATAGTGTTTTTGGCTGGACTGCAGAATGAATGAATGAATGAATTTTGTAAGATTATCTTTCAAAATGTTGCTGTTGTTTCTGGCTTCATCAGGGTTTTCCCTGCCTGTCTAAGACAAAGGTGGGCCACCTGGGGGATTTTGGCCGCCGCCTTGGTTAAAGCATGCGTGTGTGCATGGGGGGCGTTCAGATGTAGTGTTTATGTGCGCACAAACCCATTACTTTCAATGTAGACACGTGTCATGCAAGCTCACAACCCGAAGCAACATGGACCTGCTTCTCCCTCCGGTGTTGTGTCAGATCCCGGTTCCACCTCGGGGTGTGTCTCTCCTACTGTTTCCCACGGAGCTCTGCCCCGTTTGAAAGGTGAAGGAAGCCCGTATGTGGAAAGATGGCGCCTTCGAGATGTAGAATGTGTATTATAGAAGAGAAACACACATTTCAGGACCGCTGACTTGTATCATCAGAACAGACATGTCCTGTGATTTTCAGCCTCCTTTCATATTTAATAGAGGGGGGACAATACCTGACAGTAATATTCTCAGCTGTCAGGATGTGCCTGCTGTAAAGGGTAAATATAATCATAGAAGGCTGAAAATCACAGGACATGTCTGTTCTGATTATACAAGTCAGCAGTGTAAGGGCCGTTTCATAGTTAACGCAGAGGCACGCAGATGCGAACGCATTGGGACGCATTGGCCACCATGATGCGTGCTTGCGTCTCAAAATGTGTTGTCCATTTTTTTGATATGCGACGCAGCGATGCGTGTAATACCATGCGTTGCCAGCAGGGGTGATAATGCAAGCGACGTACTTGAAATTGACCACTGTTTGTTATTCACAGAAGAAGCAGGTATGAAATATGGCGGGCGAGGAGGAAAAAATTTGAGAACTCGTATGGGCACACCCGTTTATATGACAGTTCTAGTGCCCTGCAAATAAAATAGCAGTACTAGCTAGTCGGAATGTACCGGTGACTCTGCTCCCCCCTATTGTGCGAGTGATGTATTGCATTTCAAATGTCACCTGCATCGCTTGCGTTCAATGTGTTGACTATGAAAGGAAGTGCGTTGCTCGCGTTGCGTGCGTCGACTATGAAACGGCCCTAAAGCTCAAGCATGTAGGGGCCTCCTTTCATATTTAATAGAGGGGGCCGACCGTATTTAAAAGTACAGCTGTCAAGATGCCCCCCACCTTTGCCCCAGGGAAAACCCTGTTCATGTGAGTAGAGGAAAAGCCTGCTAGCAACAAGGCTAATGTTAGCATGTTGTATATGTGAGGAAAACATGTCTACCAAAAAGACAACTGTTTTGTCTGCTCACCCTCTATAATTTGGTGCTTTCGTTTAACGTTGTCACTATCAAGCCATGCTTTATGTGTTCAGGTGTTAGTTGAGTCAATTAAACTTAACTGCACTCCACAAAAACGTTTTGGAGGTGTAATTACAGAGCAAGTAAAGATGCTCACTACCATAGAAGCCACTAAAGTAGGCTGCGGCGTACAACTATAAATCAGCCTTTACATCACTGGCCAGAGCTAAAGAAGGGAGGGTTGTGTTAAAATGTGCAAAAAGTGAGTGTATTTACATGAATTCAGATTATTTTTTTGTCTGGACTGCAACAGAGGGCCCAGCTATGTCAGTGAACGCCACCACAAGCCATCATCTCATTCATGGTCCAGACCTACGCTAGGTTTTCACCCAAACTAAGTTGAATCAGCCTGCTGGATGAATTGCATTCCCGTCTTTGTTATTTGAAGAACACATTGACTTCCTCCTCTGTTTAATAGCTTTTTAAAGAGGAAAAGAACAGACAGAGGCGTAGTGTTTCAGTAAAGAATGGACAAAACGTTCAGTTTCCAGCAGCTGAACTCCTGCTGTTAAAAGTAGCTGTTCAAAAGCAGCAACATGTTTCAACCAAAGCAGCAGACAATGGAGATGATATGAAAAATGTAAAAAGAGAGTAAATAAATAACAGATGAATATATCACATTTTTGTTTCTGTGGTGTGCGCCGCTCTCTTCATTGAAGACAGAGGAGCCCAGTGAATATTCCTCTTGTGGTTCAGCTCCGCGCCCCGGGCTGCACTTTGAAAGGGCTGGCTCTCCTCCGTTTCCAAACAGGCCGCCATTAAGGAGGACTTTGTTTGCTGCCTTTTCTTGTCCCTCTGTGGATAAGTGTGTGTGTGTGTGTGTGACGGGCAGGACAGAGGCTGTGTAAGGTCACAGTGGTGCGCATGGGTGAGGGGAGCACAGGTAGAGAGAGAGTCCCGCCATGTTCGACACAGCAGTGACTAAGCAGCGCCCAGGCATCAGCGGGCGGCGAGCACACACAATGACAGAGCCCATATTTCAGGCCTCATACCCTTCAAACAGACCGGAGTGAGCAGGCTCATTATAGATGATTTAAGATGTCCTTAAAACAAAAATCTACATCTCGGCGCTGCCTGACAGATGAAGCCCTGCGTCGACCTTAGCAGCCTCGTTTAAACCCAGACAGCTGCTCACTAGCAGATGTTGGTATGTCACTGTTTACAGTGTTTTCTGCTTTATTATATGTCATCCAGACTGTATAATTCACAAATAACACAAGCACACAGAGGAGGACAAAGAGTGTGTGTTTATAAGTGTGTGAAAGGCTAGTAGGCCGTCACAGCTCTTGGGCATATTGAGTCCTGGGCCTGATGGACTTCCATAGATCAATACGCTATCACTTCATCCTCACTCACCCACTGTACAGCTCCTCTGCAAACCCCCTTATCTCCACACACTCACTTACGCACACACTTGTTCCCCCTTTTTGTCTTGGACGAGGTATTGAAAGCTAGATAAAGTGTAATTAAGGCTGATACAGTGATAAATATGTGCCCTGCCCCTTTAATTGATTTTACTGCCTGCTATGGCGAAGGCCTAGGTTGGCCCGCTTCTCTCTGTCTTTGATTCGTATGTAGTTTATGAACACGCCGCACTTAGTCTTTCTGTCTATCAAACAAGCTAATGAAACCAGCAAAAGACTGAACAGTACTAAATATGCAGTCGGCCCCGTAATTGATTTGGACTTCCTGCCATGTTCCGAGCTCATAAACGAGAAATTTAATGCTACCTGCTAACAGCAGGAGCTACAGGATTCTTTCACTCTCCTCCCCTCCATCACTCTTCTTTTCCTTGTCCTTGTTATGCACTCCCTCTCTCCTTTGCCTCTCACACGTTTGGCTAAATTTCAACACCTCTAGGTGCGGTGATGTAAGACACGTTAACACAGCAGAAAGTCGGACTTTTATATGCTTCACTTCTGTCCTGATGTAAAAAGCTGACACCTTAGCGAGCTAAACTAAACACAGAGTATGTTCCTGTGTCTGTTTGTCATCCCTTGAGGATTGTAAGTATTGTAAGAATGTGACCGCGGCATTCAGATGATGTGATGGATGCGACAAAGGCCAAGGAGCACTTGCTAGCACTCTGACGCTGTGATCCTGCAGCGCATATCCATACAAACAATCTGTCTTCTACTCACACACTCGATTCGCCAGCAGCCTGATGTGTAGCAGATGTCACAGCCCAGCTCAGGGGAAGGACTAAAAGCAGAGGACGACACACGACTTTAAGCCCTTTCAAAACTGACATCCTGTGAATGGCCGCGGGGGATTGCTGTTTGTGTGATTGTTTAAGTAGATCTAAAATAAGAAGCATGATAGCGAGAACATTCAGTCTCAAACCATACACCAAAAAAGGGAGGGAAACACTGACTGAATCCAGCAGCAGCAGCACAGGTGATAATCATTGATGCACTTCCTGTTTCCCCCAACAAAAAGGAGAGACAGCCCAAACAGGAAGTCAAGAGGGCTGTCACACAGACGACTACAGCACCCCGAGGAAGTACACAAAAGAAGCACACACCTCGTTACTCATCCGCCTGACAACACACACTCGCACACAAACACCTCATCTCTCATATCTCTGACACACCGCCCCGTCACTCACACACACCTCAGACTACAAACGGCACCCAAAATACAAAAACACATGGATGGCGGCGTGCAGCACAATAACAGAGCAGACAACCTGTTAGTCGTGCTCAGATGGGTTCCAGACAGGTTTCGCAAATTATTTGAGCCTGCCACACTGAAATCACCCAGTGAAGAGATTATATAAAACATAACTACAATATCTGAGGGGAAATTGCTTACTACCACTAAAAAACTGCAGGCGAAACATTTGAAACGGCTGAAATGTCTGTTTAAGTTAAAGCACTGAAAGTCAAGACACTGAAATAAGTTAAATAACTAAAGTGAAAGTGGTGTTAGAAGTTAAGGTGTCAGCTGAAAGAATTCGTCAGCTCAAATATGAGTTCAAGAAGTTGAAGTGTCAGCCGATGTGTGAGCACAGATGGGGGTCAAAGTGTGAGATGAAGCAGGGGCAGTTGTCACACTAGCAAAGCAGGGTTTTGTCGTGTTTTTTTTTTTTTAACGAGAGCTGGCACAATACCTGAATTTGAGTACATTATATTTAATTCTGAAATTTAGATAAATGTATGTACGTATGTTAAAGCGAAAGAAAGCATCCTTAAAGTGTACACAACTTTTCAACTAGTTAGCACGCTAGCTAGCTAACATGCTAACTGCAAGAAAGCATGTTCTTTGTTGATGTTATGCTGCTTTTAAATGGGACTCATGAGCTTGTGAGCGCCACTGCTAGGCTACAGCAACATGGACGCTACTGTCAGCGTCTAGAAGCTACTGAGGCTAACAGTTTAGCAAGCTAGCAAGGGGGTCACGTAATACAAGACAACGCAAACAAACAGTGAAAGAGGAAAAGTAGAGACTGTTGGGAATATCAACATTTTCCTCAGACGAACTGTAAAATTCTCTCTCTATATGACTTAAATCACAATGTATTATCGAACCATCCAATGAAACATAACGTTGGGAAACATGTCACGACAAATTTCCACTTACGAGGTCATGGATACTAAAAGAGGGGAGAGTTTATATGGACTCTCTTGAACACGGTGAGCATTATAAACCATGCATTTTAATTGGTTCTCCATTGGCTTTGCTTTCACTGTTGAATTCTCTCTGCCTCTAGGCATGATCTGGGGATAATGGCGGCTCGCTAGCACGCTAGTTAATGCTTGCAACCAGAAACAAACATTTACGATTTATTGTTCGTTTGATAATCTAGTTGTCTAGCTAGTTGAAAAGTTGTCGACTTCCACTTTAGTACTAAACGTAAAGATATATAAAAAAAGTGAAGGCTAAGGCTTGGTTGCATCAACAAGGATGAATTTAACTTAAGAGTTTAGCAAAACTAAGTGACACAATAAAAATAATTCATGTTTAGTAAATCCAAGTTTAGTGATGTAAACCAAAATTTAATAGAGTTCAATCAATGTGTAGATCCTTTCTCGTGTAAATTGAAATAAGTAATTAAATTTTATTGGCTTCCAAGACCTTGTAATTAGGCTATAAAAGAGAGAGAAAACTGTTAACTTTCGGCTGCTCTTTATTCCTTAAAAAAATCTTACATTGTGTCCCAAATCACATACTTCAGTTAGCACACTTCCATGTAGTATACTACGTGCACTGTGTACTTATTGGCGTAGTGCGTGAATTTCGACAGGGTTGTGTTGTCTCAAACCAAACACAGCCGTTGTGCATACCGGAAATGACGGCCGCAAATTAGCTAGTTAGCAAACTAGCAATTGCGTTATTATTCGCGGTACCAAATCATTACAGACTGCTATATTAACCCAATAAACATACTGCTGGCTTATACCTGACAACAGTATAGTGGTGCTTAGTGCAAAAACACATGTATTTGTACAATGTAGTGACGTTCACGGTCGCACAGTCCTCGGCAGCCATTTCCAGTTTGAAAAGTGGTCCCTCCCCTTCCGCTACGTAGCCAAGATGGCGACCATTGAGGGCGAGAAGTGTCCATAGTTCCACACTCAACTTCTTGACCGTTTTGAGTGCACCATCCGGGTACTCATAGTGCACTGCATTTTTCCATACTTCACAGTGTGAACGCACTTATGCACTCAAAATATTAAGTGTAAGTACAGAAGTACGCGATTTGAGACACAGCACAAGTTGAGTTCTTATCAGAGTTTAGAAAAACTAGGTTTAAACCAAAATTTAATGGAGTTTAATCAATGTGGAGATCCTTGCTCACTTAAATTGAAATAAATAATTACATTTTATTGGCCTCCAAGACCTTGTAAGTTGGCTTTAAAAGATAGAGAAAACTGTTATCTATCGGCTGCTCTGTATTCCTTAAAAAAGAAAAGAAAAAAAAAGCCTACATAGTTTGATCGTTAGCTAAAAAGCCAGTTAGCTAGCCTAACTTTACTCATGATGGCTCAGCCAAGAGGCTTTAATTTCGCCTCCTTCGAGAACACTGAGGACAGAAGAGCCTGCCTGACAGCAGCTGGAAGACAGTTTTGAGGGTTTTTTCCACTGCCATGTTTGACAGTTGGTCCAATGTTTATGTTCAGTTTCCTGCTAAAACGACATCTTGAGATAATTCAGCAGGAGTTTAAAGTTGTGGTGCAACAAGCAAGAGATGGTGAGCAGTGATAATCACATTCATACTGTACAATGCTACAGATCACTGTGAGGTTAAGGTTTTACTGTTACAGACACACTGTAAAGGCAGTGGTGACAGACTCTTCTTCTTTGTGCACTGAGATCCGAGCAGCGAGTGAGGCGAGCTGATTGGCTGAGCACCAGCGGGGTGCCGAAAGAGGAGGGCTGCTGTTTTTATGTCTAGATAAACAGGAGTGCTCTCAATCAGGGATTAGATTCACACTGGGCATTATGGCGTGATCCCTTAATTTTAAGGCATTAAGGAAAGGCAGGTTCGTGTGTGTGTGTGTGTGTGTGTGCATCCCAACATGCCTTATCTTAATGCTGTAGCTGTAGTGTGTCAGACAAACAAGGGCTTTTATGTTACTGAACCACATGTGCGTTCAGTTACATGGTAAAATCCATGTACAGCTGCATGTGTGAGAGTGTTTCTGAGTGTATACATGTGTTCACCTGCCAGCCTCGTGTTCCTAAAGGCTGTGTGTCAGTACCTTCCTCTGTGGCGACGGTGTGTGTATGTAGTGGAGGAGCCTGTGTGTGTTGGCTAATGGCGTTGCGGGAAGATGCACAGCAACAATGGAGCCTCCAGCTTCTGCCCCCGCACACACATGCGCTCTATTGTGGGGTAATCTTACCCTGCCCAGATAAGTGGGTCAGTATTTGTACAGGCAGCATATATATGTGTGTGTGTGTGTGTGTGTGTGTGTGTGTGTGTGTGTGTTCATGAAGACTCCATTTTTATGTTTGCAGCTCTGCAGCATTGGGTTATATTTGCAGGGAACGTATGCGTGGGAGCGTGTGCGTGTTCTGAAGCATATATTTACTCGCTGTGTGACAGAGGGTCCACCGGGGAGCTGGGTGTGGCGGAGGGGGTTGCTAAGGAGCGGGCTGGTGGGCGGGTGCGTTTTAGCCATTAGTATTTGTGACACAATGAAAGTGACAAGGCAGAAGGACCTAATTGCACCCCTCTTGTCTTTAACCATTTGGGGCAAATTCTCTCCCAGTGTGTTTGAGCGTCTCGCAACAGTTTGACGCCGTCGTGCTCTTCCTCTCCTTCCACATTTCTCTTGCTTTTTATTCGTTTGCCCCGGGGTTGTTGATTTCGCCGACTTAAAAATAGAGCCTTGCCTGACACAGGGCAGGGATGGAGGGAGGGGGGAGGGAGAGGTAGACGGATAGAAATGTACATAGAGTGAAGGAAGGACAGCGGCGTGTGGTAGGAGCTCAGCGTCCGGCGGTCGTTCTCTCTTCGCTGTCTGCAGAGGTGATTGATGGCGGCGTTAGATTGTTTTGCTAATTGGCGACGGGCCTCCTTGTATTCGCCTGTTTGCTTAGTGTGTGTGTGTGTGTGTGTGTGAGCATAGACGTTAATTTGTCACCGTAGCTGTTATCATGTTGAATTAATTTGTCTGTTTTTCCTCTAACAGGAAATCAACCATGTACTGAAAGGCGCTTTGGACCGCCTGCGCACAGACGACCCCCCCGCCAAGATGAGCCAAGTAAACTTTAGGTAAGAGTGTGTGCAGGTGTGTGTCTGTGTGTTTACAGATGTCCTGGCGGCAGCAGACAGATCCTACTGTAGCTGGATGCGGTGCGGTGTTGGAGTCTGGGATTAACGCTCCAGTCTTTGTTTGACAGCCTGACACTGACTGGATTAAACAGTCCCACGGGTGTGTGTGACAGTCTGTGTGTGTGTGTGTGTGTGTGTGGTGGGTGGGCTCTTATCTGTATGTGCTGGAGCAAAGGTGAATTTTGAAGAGGAGTTGGAGAGAAGTTCCTCCACTCCGCTGTGTCGACACTCTGAGTGGTGTTTGTTCTAATTAGTGTGAAAGTTGTCTGCATCATGACAAGACGTCTGACGTGTCTGGCAGATTTCATACACAGGTTCAAAAGCCTCAGCGTAGGACGAAGACACTGGAACAACAGGATCAGAAAAGTGTCTAAAAGGAGTTCTGAAAATGTAAAGCAGTCGTACACAGCTGTGTTTTTGGTCCAGATGGGGAAAGGTCAGGGCCGTGAATATGTTAAGTAGCAGGGCTGCACCTCGTGATTTCCATTATTGATTAATATGTTGGTTTTTCCTTTGATTAATCAAACTCTGAGGGTCCCACTGGGACGCCAGTGTTCCACCCACTGAGTGAGGCTTATATGTGATTGGTGGGGGCGTCCCTTACTTAGATCTCTAAATCAGATTTGTCAAGTCTTGCCTATCGTCGACTGATCGTCGAATGCATTCCATCCAGCGCTGTTAGATGTGTGTTGGGGGTGTGTATGTAGGTGTGTGTGTGTGTGTGTAGCAGCGACGCTGTCCACAGTACTGAAAGGAGCAGTGGAGATCAGTTGATAGTAAACCAGACACACAGACAGAACACATCACTTAGTTCGCTTCCTGCTTCCTGTGGTTGTAAATAGAACTTTTGACTTTCTCTTGGAGAGAGGAAGAAACGTTTTTATGTTAGTGCTCTGGTTAATAAATTAAGACCAAAATAGGCATCCAACAGAATCAGATCAGACTGATGGATTGAAGGAGCAGCTGCTGCAGAGGCGAGTGAGAGCAAAGTTTGAAGCTGCAGTTACACAAAATAGACCCAACGCTGGACTTGTGGAGTGTGCCGTTTCCATGGGAACGCATCTGAAGTATGCTGGAAAAGCGATAAACAAAGCTAAAATGAGAGTGCGAACGTTTAAGTTCCACCTTCACTGCGCCTAGTGTTCTGCTGCTCCGCCTGTGTCCTGCTCCAAATTAATGGTTCAGCTTCAAAAATAGATGATCAATATGGGATGGCGAATGCTAACACTGTAGCGGGCCGCCACAAGTGTGCAGGCCACAGGTGTGAATGGATGGATCATTTGAAACTGGTAAGAAACTTTTAGAGCAGTTAAAAGGAAGTTGTATTTAAATGGCGGCATTGAATGCTTCCCTTTAAACAATCAATTAACAAATAGCTTTTAATACTCAATTTCAGCACAAGGAGAGAGTTTTATTATCTCTGTCTTATTTGAGATGTGAGCTAAAAAAACCTTGTGCTTCCTCGTGTATCAGCAGCAGCACTACTGTCTGACCTGTTAAAGTTAGACTCACTTGTCAAATATGTGTGTGCGCACATGTGTGTCGGGTAAATGAGCGCACTGTACAGTACGTGGGTGAGCAGAGACATCTCTCCATGGCAACCTCCACCTTTGTTTTTGGGCACGTCACTCGCAGACCTCCGGCATGATGGGAGTTTTATCTTCACTTCCCCGGGCTGTCAGTCATGCAGTAGCTATGGCAACGATTAACCCCTCCATCGCAGCCTCTCACCTCAGTTTGCCCGGCGAGCCCGTGACAAAAGTAAAAAGATTGTTCTTTTAAAAATAACCCAGGAAGAAGACTTGGCCGCAGCGGCAGATGGTGATTTTTCAGCATTTTACAGTGCAGTGGTGTCCTGACAGCACTGTGATACAATGGAGGCACGGCTCTCACAGATAGTTTGCCATGGTAACAGATGGTTGGCGGTTGAGGAAGCTGCGGTGAGCGAGCGAGGGCACACTTTCAGCGAGTCCCGGCCGCGAGTTTGTTAGGCACTCGGCCTCCGTTGATGTAGAGGAAGTCAACCAAGAGTGGGAGCTCCATCTGTCTCACTCCTCGTTGCTCTTTTCATCCGCCCCACTGTCCCTCGTCTCTCTCTTTCTCTCTCTCTCTTTCTCTCTCTCTCTCTCTCTCCCCCCCAGTGGAATGACTGTGTTTGTGTTTGTGTCAGCGGGATGCTAAAATGGGTGAGCGGAGCTATTCTGCATATTAGAGTGTGGCGCTAACAAGCTACGGCTGCCTCTGATGAGCTTGTTTGTGCTGCCGTTTGTTTTTATATGAATGTAAATGGGCTGAAGCTGTGTGTGTGTGCGCGTGTATGTTTGTTCCATGCACACTGTGTGAATGCATATACATCATTCAGGACCAGCTTTGTACCTGTGCATGTATGTCCTGTCCTGCTCTGATTGTTTACCATCACTGGAAGTAAATTCAAACAGCATGTGTAAGTGTGTGTGTGTGTGTTTGCGTGCAATCCTTGTGCACATATGTAATTTAGATGTAACTGTGTTCTCTAATAGATGTAAATTTGATGCATGTGTGTATTCGTGAATTCAATTTAGAGGAATGTGACTGATGGTGTTTGTGAGCGTGCAATAGATGTAGCAATAAGAATGCAAATTGGATGTGTGCGCGTGCAGACGTGTGTGTACAGTACGTGTGTGACCGTGGCAGAGGTTAACGAGAGCGGGGTGACAGTGACAGAGGAGTGTGTTATAATGATCCCAGCTAGTCCTTGGGCTTGTGTACGCTTAAGAAGCACATAAACCTTGAACTTCCCCGCTTTCCTTCTTCTTGCTGTCTGCAGACACCTCATCACTCTTTTTTCTGGATTGCGAAAGCGATGCGGGGAAACTTTGGAGCAAACAAAACCTTCATGTTCTTGGCCTCCACCTGAGATCACTGTTTTTGGACCGTTCGTCAGCACTTTCCCACATGCTGTTAGTTCAGAGGCTGAAGGAGAAAAGTAGATGACAATGCAGAGAATGTCTCACATGAGCTTTTCTCATGATGAAGTGGCCAGTTGTGATGATGTACATACAGCCAGTTATTACTTATCCTAATAGGACATGCATTATTCTGTCTTTAATCATGCTCTGTCTGGATTAAGTCCCAGTCTTTATAAAGTGCCTCTTCTTCACTTCTTATTTGGAAGTTTGTAGAAATACATTTTCGCATTTTTCATGGAGACAAAATCAGGCAGATATACTTTTGATATCGGAAAACCTTTTGATTTGTTCTTGGATGAGATTGAGACATTTTCTTATCTCTTGCAAATGTTTTCACTTCATTTAATTATGTGAAGTCAGCCTTTTATCAAGTTCTTCACCAAAGAGACCTACAATATCCCCCCCAGGAGCAATTTAGAGTTCAATATCACGCTTGCTGACACTTAAACATTCCTGGTTGGCCTCCTATAGGTAGAAGTAATGAGAATTCTTGTTTTAAAGGCAGATTAGAGCCATTCAATCAGTGTTTTAATATTTCTACATCTTCTTACCAAACACATTTATCATTAAATGGGACCTATTTTGCTTATCTTTAAGGTTTATACCTGTATTTTGGGTTTCTACGAGAACATTAACTTGCTTTAATGTTCAAAAAATACTTGATTTTTCTCAGACTAATTGCCCGAATATACCTCTATTCACTCTCTGTCTGAAACACTTAAGTGTTTAAGTGCCTGTCTCTTTGAGGCCCTCTTCCACAAAAGCCCAGGCTGCTCTGATTGGTCAGCATTTTCAGGTCTTTTGTAAATCACCAATAAAAGATTCTGAAGCAAAATCTTCACAACGGGACATGTTCCAGCAGGAATATGATCCAAGATTGGGAAGACATTAACAACAGCAGCAACAACATTACATGTTTCCTCTGACATTAGCATGTCAAGGGAACATGTAGCAGTGTACTTGCAGCCGGGAGAATAACTGCAACGAAGTAGGTGCACTTTTTACTGTGAAAAATAATTAATAAAAGCTTCTAAACTAAAATCTTCACAACCTCACATGTTCCATCAGGAATATGATCTGGAAATCGGGAAATAATTAACACCACCAGTAACTTAGATTATGTTTCCCTGATGTTAGCTTGTAGCTACATGTAGCAGTGTTCTTGCAGCCGGTAATGACTGCGTACAGCGGCACTTTTCCTGTTGAAAATCACAAATGCAAACCTCTAATTATAATCTGACATGTTCCAACAGGAATATGATCTGGAATCAAAGAGAAATTAACAACACCAGCAACATAGATTACATTTTTTCCTGACATTAGCTTGTAGCTACATGTAGCGGTGTACTTGCAGCCAGTAATGACTGCATACAGCGACACTTTTCTTGAAAATTGCAAATGCAAGCTTCTAAACATAATCTGACATGTTCCAACAGGAACACGATATGGAATCAAAAAGAAATGAACAAAATTGGCAATCACGATAAGATGTTTCCCTGAAATTAGCATGTAGCTACATGTAGCAGTGTACTTGCAGCTGGGGAATGACTGCATACAGCGGCACTTTTGCTGTTGAAAATCACAAATGCAAGCTTCTAAACATAATCTGACATATTCTAACAGGAACACAATCTGGAATCAAAATGAAATGAACAACATCTGCAATCAAGATTACATGTTTCCCTGACGTTAGCTTGTAGCTACATGTAGTGGTGTACTTGCAGTCGCTAATGAACGTATACAGCGGCAATTTGCCTGTTGAAAATCACTAATGCAAGCTTCTAAACATAATCTGACATATTCCAACAGTAACACGATCTGTAATCAAAGAGAAATTAACTACATCAGCAACTAAGATTACGCGTTTCCCTGATGTTAGCTTGAAGCTACATGTACCAGTGTACTTGCAGCCGGTAATGACTGCATACAGCGACACTTTTCCTGTTGAAAATCACAAATGCAAGCTTCTAAACATAATCTAACATGTTCCAATAGGATCTTGATCTGGAATCAAAGAGAAATTAACAACACCAGCAACCAAGATTAGATGTTTCCCTGAAATTAGCATGTAGCTACATGTAGCAGTGTACTTGCAGCCAGTAATGACTGCATACAGCAACACTTTTCCTGTTGAAAATCACTAATGCAATCTTCTTAACATAATCTGACATGTTCCAACAGGAACACAATCTGGAATCAAAAAGAAATGAGCAACATCGGCAATCAAGATTAGATGTTTCCCTAAAAGTAGCATGTAGCTACATGTAGCAGTGTGCTTGCAGCTGATAGTGAATATATACAGTGGCACTTTTCCTGTTGAAAATCACAAATGCAAGCTTCTAAACATAATCTTGATCTGTAATCAAAGAGAAATTGACAACACCAGCAACCAAGATTACATGTTTCCCTAACGTTAGCTTGTAGCTAAATGTAACAGTGTACTTGCAGCTGGGGAATGACTGTAATAAAGTAAAGTGGCACTTTCTGCCACGAAAAAATCACAACTTCTAAACTGAAATCTTCACGACTAAACATGTTCACTGGAATATAAACTGAACTGGGGAGCAATTACATCGGCAACCAAGATACATGTTTCCTTGACGTTAGCTTGTAGCTACATGTAGCAGTGTACTTGCAGCCGGTAATGACTGCATACAGCGGCACTTTTCCTGTGGAAAATCAGTAATGCAAGCCTCTAAACATAATCTGATATTTTCCAACAGGAACATGATCTGGAATCAGAGAGAAATTAACAACACCAGCAACCAAGATTACATTTCCGACGTTAGCTTGTAGCGACACGTAGCAGTGTACTTGCAGCCATTAATGAATGTATACAGCGCTATTTTACCTGTTGAAAATCATGAACGCAAGCTTCTAAACATAACAACAGGAACATGATCTTCAATCAAAAAGAAATGAACAAAATCGGTAATCAAGTTTAGACGTTTCCCTGAAATTAGCATGTAGCTACATGTAAGGGTGTACTTGCAGTTGGGAAATGACTGTTATAGAGTCTAGTGGCACTTTTTGCCATGAAAAAATCACAGCTCAAAGCTTCTAAACTGAAATCCTCACAACTAGACATGTTTCTAGCTGGAATATGACCTGAAATTGGGGAGCAATTACCAACCTCAGCAGCAATGATTACATGTTTTCATGACATAAGCTATAGTGGCAGTGTATGTAATGTGACAGAAAATAAAGAAAAGCATCATAGGTCCTCTTTAATGTTTAGCGAAACAGCTGTGTGCTCAAAATCTTTCACATAAACCTTGCACCCTGCAAACATGACTTGAAGAACATGACTTCTCTTGATGACAAACAAAGTCGGATTTTTTTCCCTTCATCTCCTGTGATCTTCTCCATGCTGCCATCATGCAGGTCCTCTCTTTCAGCCATCCGGTATCAAAAGCAGCTCCCTTCCTCTTTATCTTTTGGAGTATTGTCCTTGTTTATCTGCTGTTAAAAGCCACAGTTCAGAGCTCCATGGAGATTATTAGAGACGCTCAGTCTGTTTCATCTCTATCTGCTCCTCTATCTGCATTTCTCTTTTATCTCCTGCTCTCTTCTTTTGTCCAGCGGCTAGATTGGGTGGTTGAGAAGCAGGTAGATAAAGGCTGAAGTAGCCACCTGCGTCCCAAACACCCACCCACCTACACACACATTTTTCTGATGTTTGGCAGGGCTACCTGTAAGCTAATTTGTATCCCTTTCTGTGTAGCCCGGAGGAAAATGCTAATTTATTTTGAAGAGCTTGCACATACAAAGGTTTGGAGTTTGCGTGTGCAGCTGTGCATCACTGCATCAGTGTTTCTATGATTGCATGCAGTACATTATGTGCATCCTGACTCCCAGTATCTTTGAAGATGTCTGTGAGTGTGTGTTTCTGACGGCAACTGTGTGTTTTGTTGACAGCACCCTGACACGCTCAGTGGAGTTTCCAGGTGACTGGGGACCCCTGGGAATCCATGTGATCCCCTACTGCTCCTCTCTCAGTGGACGGTAAGCACACACTCACACAGATGCATCCATATTGTGCAAATACACACTCTCCTCCGTCCTCTTGTAATCAGTCAAACACTCATAGGCGAGGCAGATGGCCATGTTGACTCATAGAAATGCATAAGCTTTGGCATGTAATCATATATGTGTTTACCTCCATGAATTCATATTCACCCTACACTGTGTGTATGTGTGTGTGTCTTGCCAGGACCCTGGGCCTGCACGTTAAAGGCATCGAGGAAAACAGCCGCTCCATGAATGAGAATCTCTTCCAGCAGGATGAGTGTATCGTCCAAATCAATGACACACCACTTCAGGACAAGACCTTCGCACAGTAAGTATGCTGGGATGAGCATCAGCACCAACACAGACATCTCGGCAATAAGATTCTAATGTCTGATCAGAAAGGAGTGACGTAGAGGTTTGATAGTGTTTTATGAATCTGTCATCACCTGAACTGCTAAATTAGATTTTTAGCAATCCAGCTTGAACTTGAAAGGGGTACTTCGCTGATTTTCAACTAGCTTTGTGTCATGACAGTGTCGGTAGTATGTGTAAAACAACTTCCCTCCATCTTGCCAGCACCCAGATTCCCCTGCTCATTTGTGGATTTCCACCTGCTCTTGGGCTGTTGCTCAAACTACAGATTGTACTTCCTCATTTTTGTATGCCTGCCACCACCTCGGGCACAAAGACTATTGAAGTGGAGCAAGAGAGAGAGCCACCCCTCCATCTCCTTCTTTTCCTATCTCTCTCAAACTTGGATCAAACAGTAAAACCAGGCTCGTCTGAAGTACGAGTGTCTCAAATCGCTTAATTCTGTACTTACGCTTAATATTTTGAGTGCATAAGTGCGTTCACACTGAGAAGTATGGAAAAATGCAGTGCACTATGAGTACCCGGATGGTGCACTCAAAACGGTCAAGAAGTTGAGTATGGAAGTATGGACACTTCTCGCCCTCAATGGTCGCCATCTTGGCTACGTAGCGGAAGGGGAGGGACCACTTTTCAAACTGGAAATGGCGGCCGAGGACTGTGCGACCGTGAACGTCACTGCATTGTACAAATACATGTGTCTTTTGCACTAAGCACCACTATACTGTTGTCAGGTATAAGCCAGCAGTATGTTTACTGGGTTAATTAAGCAGCCTGTAATGATTTGGTACCGCGAACGATAACGCTAGTTTGCTAACTAGCTAATTTGCGGTCGTCATTTCCGGTAAGTGCACAACGGCTGTGTTTGGTTTGAGACAACACTACCCAGTCGAAATTCCCACACTACGCCAACAAGTACATAGTGCATATAGTATACTACATGGAAGCGTGCTAACGGAAGTATGTGATTTGAGACAAGAGTGTTTTCAAAAACATATATTAGTCATAGATGTATAAAGAGAACTGGATGTAGCATCATGTCTATAAAAGATGCTCAGTGGTGCATGATGCCGAAAAAGATCAGCCCCCACATATAATATTATCCGAATGACTGGTACTGCTTCTGCCGGTTACAGTGGCTACTTCCAGTTTAGCGCTGCACTAACTTGAATAGGGATAAAATGATCATGTGTCTCTTATTGACTTTAAAAATTTTATTGGACCAAATGGAACAAATTCTGATAGTGAAACCAGTGACGCTCAAAAACATTTATCCACTGATTTACAGATGTCTACCTGGTCAAGAAAGTCTTTTTTAACCCTTTGAAACCTGAGCAAATTGGCTTGATTTCTTTTAAGAATATGGGAAGAATACCCTGGAAATCCAGAGTTCTCGCGAGAGCACAGTTTGAATTTACTCAGCGAGTCACTCTGGCAATCAGTAATGATGCTCATTACCCATGCCGTTGGAGCCGAGCTGCACCAATTACATCTGTGTATCTGATATCGCCAGAGGCGAGCTAAACAGATGACGACAGCGCTGCTACGACGAAGTCCGGAATCAGTCAGTAAACATTGCAAGATGGCTACGGATGAACACCAGTTGTTTGAAACGGCTTTGGCCGCTACAATGAACGAGTTAGACTTGGCTTTTTCTCTAAAAGAGGAACAGAAGACGGCGCTCGAATCTTTCCTTTGCAAGAAGGACATTTTTGCTGTTTTGCCGACCCGATACAGCAAGAGTCTAATCTACCAGTTAGCTCCGCTGGTAGCTAAGCGTCACCCCGTGTATTGTTGTGATTGGTCGTAGTGTTATCCAATTGCGTGCAGTGATATTTTCAAATGCATGCTTGGTGCCGCCCCTCGAGTTGGACCATTTTCATTACTCATGGAGAAAATTTAAAAAAAAATTAAAATTAAAAACAAGAAAATTGTTAAAAAAAAGAAGAAGAATGAAAGTTAAAAACAAACAAGGACCTAGAAAGAGTGCTTAAGAATTTAATAATTGTATAACATAATTTTAAAATAAAATAATAACAATAATATTAATTATTATTATTATTATTATTATTATTATTATTATTATTATCATAAAAATAGTTTTGCCCTAGCTTTTTTCTTTTTTCCTAGTTTTTTTTTTTTTTTTTTAAATTTTCTAAATTTATTTTATTTATCTTTTTTATTTATTTATTTATTTTGCAGTTTGTGGAACATTTTAGCTCAGGGTTCAAAGGTTTAAATACTTGGGAAAGGCGTCTGAAAGCAGCACAAGAAAAGTGATGTCGCTCCATGTTTCAAAGGGTTAAAAAAAAGTTTTTTTTATGTGACAGATGTAATTAAATTGTGAAAAGTGGCTTCAAAGCCTGACACACTTTCTCGGGGTTGATTTTATTGTACTGTTGAGCTGTAATACAAGATTGTTTGTAACCTGCTGTCTGCTATATTGTTCTAGAACGAGTTGGCCAAAAGCAACTTGCATTTTGTCACCCTCCAATGTATTTGTGTCTTGCGACTGCATCAACAAATAACAAAGACAAATAACTGTCAGTTAATCTGTTGATTATTTTCTCGATTAAGTGATTCATTGTTTGTCTATGAAGTGTCAGAAAATGGTGAAAAACGGTGATCAGTGTTTCTCAAACGCCCAAGATGACGTCCTCAGATGATTTGTCTTGTCCACAATCCAAAAATATTCAGTTCATTGTCACAGAGGAAGAAAGAAACCAGAAAATATCCACATTCAAAAAAGCTTGAATCAGAAAATTTTGACTTTTTGCTCCTTAAAACAACTTAAACCCAATTATTGATTTTAAAATGAGTTGGCGACTAACATCTCTTCAGCAGTGAAATACGTCTTTAAGCATCGAGGGTGTTATTAGGAGGTGAAACAAAAGCTACAACAGCAGAAAAGTAACATCTTTTTTGTTTGTGTGTGCATGTGTGTGTGTGTGTGTGTACTCCCACACACTCTGCCACCATTGTAGCGAAACACCTCACCCATCACTCAGTTTGCTTCCTTTTATCAGCCAAAGACAAATCCTCCTCATTCTCTGCCTCTCCTATCTCATCCCAACATCTACTCTCACAAAGGAGTGCATGTGTTTGTCTCTCTCTGTCCCTTATTTTTTCCACACACACACCTAAAACCTCCTGTCCTCATTCTTTCTCCATTTTCTCTCGTCCTCTCTGCAGTGGAGCTGAATAGGTCCATTTAACTGCGTCCCACTGTGTCGTCTGTGTTGTGTGAATGCTGTGCTGATAGTGGTCTATTAAAGCTGCAATAAGAGCCTGCTGTCGGGTCTCCCCCCATCTGACAGGGGCCACAGCGTCCCATACCAGCTGGAGGAGTCGCTCCGTGCTTGATCCAAATTGAAATACAGCTCCATTAACGATGCACAAGCCTCATTCAGCCTCCTCGTTCTCTGCTCTCCAGTCGTCTGTGTTCTCCGACTGGTCTGGTCTGTCTTAGTGTTCCACAATCACATATGTAAAGTAAAAAATTTCTTTCCCCAGGTCACAGGATGTGTTCCGCCAGGCCATGACCTGCCCCACTGTGCGCCTGGAGGTCCTCCCCGTGGGCAACAAGCTGCGCTACGAGAAGAGCTTCATAGGTCAGCTCTTCACCGGTGACGCCAAAGACACCACCGCAAAAACAAAGAGTCCGATGGTGGTCCGTGCTAAAACCGACCCCCAGCCTGAACCTAAACAAGACACCAAAACCACCGCCAAACTCGAAGTGAGGCGACCAGACGCGCGTGCCAGGACCCCAGAGCCAGCTGCCCTGAACACACCGCCAGCGGAGCTCCAGTCTGGGCACAGCTCCTTGGAGAGAGTCTCTCCAACACCTCTTGCCAGGGCGGCAAGCTCCTCCCCGACACCCAGGACCCGCAGCCAGAGCCCCCAGGCCAGTAGGAGCCCTGTGCCCGGCCTGGCCAACCTTACAAGCAGGAAGGGAGGCAAGAAGATAAAAATTGACCTGAAGAAAGGTAAATATGGAGTGAAGACCCATTTTATTTTCATTTCTTTCAGCATTACAACCTGTGGGTGTCATCCTGTCCATGACTCTGATATTGAGCTGCATTATGGGAGGTGTGGGATTTTTGGGGTTTGTTGAAGTCTCTTGTCAGTCCCCCGAATATATGCATCAAGTTGAAGGATTTCTGCTCCCATGTTGTAGCAAGACATTAATCTTTGTGTAGAAAAAGTTTGTGCTACATGTGTGCGTGGTCTTTTGAGGACATCCGTGCTTATTTATAGTTTTTATCTTCTAGGTTTGTTTCTCTCATGTAATAACAGCTGAACTCAACGCTGATGAGCAGCTGCTTTGAAAGTCATGGATGTTTTATTCCCCACCAGCACAAGGATGAGTTTGGAATTTCTGATTCAGAGTAGAGTGCTGCAGCGATGATGTTTCTTTTGTAGGCCAGCCCGGAAGAATTTTCCGCTTTTCTGATTTTTGAAGCGTAAATACAATTGCTACAAGTCAGGCTATAAACAAACTACAACACGGTCACATGCCTTTGTTGCGTGAACTTAACTACGACAACGATGTTGTAAAGTAGAGCTTTGATCCTCTGCCCAAACTCCGGAGAAGAAGCCGAGTTAGGGACACGCAGTAACAGGATGAGAGAGAGAGAGGAGGTCCCCCAGCAGACTAGGCCTAAGTCAGCCTAACTAGGGGCTGGTACAAGGCAAGCCTGAGCCAGCCCTAACTATAAGCTTTATCAAAGAGGAAAGTCTTAAGTGTAGTCTTAAATGTGGAGACAGTGTCTGCCTCCTGGCTCTGGCTCCTGATCTAAAATAAAAGCAGCCTTAATGATTTGCGCAAATCACCGTGGGTGAGACGCAGCGCTGCCGCCAGCTCTTGAAGTAGCCAGTGTTCCCACAGGCATGGAAAGAGTTTTGTCGTGTCTAATGAAATTATTTGGTACAGTAATCTTCTGTGGATACCCCGAATAACGGAAGGACGACAGGAAGTGAAATACATTAGTTTGTATTAAATGTTTTTTTTTTCCAGCAGAAATTAATGTTTTGAATCAGGCTTAGTCACAAACTAAGTGGTTTCATGTCGGGTTGGGCCTGAATTTTTGTACCCCTTGTTAGCAATGGCCTTTTTTAAGACACTTTAAAGCTTAAAAAAATTAAAATAAAGTGGGGTATTTACTGACATATTTAATGTTGTAGAACAAAACATGAAAGTCTTACTTCAGGCATTGAACCAAAATCCCATTCAAAGATCCTACTTTATAAACCCTTTATAAAGCTCTGGGCCATTAAAAGCAAATTTTCTGTACATATTGAAAGTAACTTTCTTTTTTTTATCTCGCAGGAGAAGCTTACATTCTGTCTGCTTGTTTTGCTTTTAGATTTTAACCCAGACTGAATCCGTCTGGCTCCCCGGCTGCCTTATCTATTATCCCTCTAAAACACATCAGTGCTGGAGCGCTGATGTGTTGATAGCACTGGAATAGGTTTGCAGGCCTGTGAATAGGCTCTCCTCGAGCAACCTGTAGTGTTATGGGGCATTGAAAGGGAGCGCTGTAATTGGGCTGCATGCACACACTTGCTACAGGTACCCAGAGAAAGGCGAGGAGATATCTGGATGAAAGGAGAGGAGAAATTGGGCTCCACACTCTCCATCTCCGGCTCAAAGCTCCATTCACCGCTGCGTTATTGTTACTGTCTTTCTTTTCCCCAGCACGTTTTTCATCCCTCCCATTTTCTCCTCCTTTTTCCCTCTATCCTTCTTTTGTCTGTTTCTCCCTCTATCCCTTTCACCTGATGCAAGATCAGAGCAGAGGATATTATGGGGTTTCTAACACCCTCTCCCTTGGCAACAGGCTCTTTCTCTCCGTGATTGACAGGCGGTGAGGTTTAGGTGCGCTAATGTAGGGCAGGCAGAGGCTTAGCTTGGAGACCAGATAGCATCGCTCACCGCCTTTAGTATGCCACGCCGGCTTTGCTCTCCTCGCACACACACACACACCCACACACACGGAGCGTGGCACATTTCACTCATGGCTTGGGGCTTGTGAGGCCGTGAAAAAGGGAGAGGGTGGAGGCTCTAGGGGTTGACGGCTCATGCATGTGTGTGTGGCCTCAGAAACACACACACACACACACACTTGTAAATGTATACACACAGATAAACGCAGGCTCACACCCACGAGGAAAATCTTTGTGGAAATCACGTTGCATCCCCAGGGAGGGAAGCTAGAGAAGGGAATAATATCTCTCCGGTTCTTCTCCTCTCTCTCTCTCTCTCTCTCTCCTCCCTCCGCCCCCACCTTCCTTCCATCTTCTCCCTCTACCTCCCTTCATCAGCCACCGTTCGGCCTGCTCACACGTGAAATTAAAGGCAGAGTCTGTCTAATCCGGCTAGAAGAGGAGCCTTCTCCCGGCGGCTCAGAGGCTAAGCCAGGCAACAAACCCCCAGAGGAAAACAGGCACTTAAACAGTAGTTAATGTGAAGGAAGATGCTCCGACCGCAGACCAGGATCAGCAGGACACGAGAGGAGGAGAGAGGGAAAACTGTGGAGAGGAGAGGCAGAGCAGGGAAACGAGAGGGAAAATTCAATTAAAATGAAATTAAAAGTAATAAAATTCATAAAGTCGTACCTTCAGGGGGATTGATGTCCCTGTTGCACACGGTGACGCAGGTTGCTTTGCTCCCGCAGGCACAGAGGGTCTTGGCTTCACCGTGGTAACGAGGGACTCCTCAGTCCACGGGCCAGGGCCAATCCTGGTGAAGAACATCCTGCCACGTGGCGCGGCAGTCAAAGATGGCCGCCTGCAGCCTGGAGACCGCATCCTGGAGGTGAGGATCCCCCTCAGAGTTGAACACACACAGTCAACTACAGGAACAACATCAGTCGTAGCAAGGGATTGACTCCTGTGGCACCCCTGGTGGTTAAACTGAGTAACTGCACTTCACTTCAAGATGACCTTACCCAGAATTAATTAGCATGATGAACATAGATTTCTCAGTGATATGCAATGATTGTAGAGATCACTGCAGGTGGACAAACTCCTGGAGCTACTTTTTCCCAAAGAAATAGTCCCTATAAATGTTTTGGCGGAGGCAGAATCTCAAGACTGTTTTTGTATGAATATACCAACACATAGACGAATAAAATCAGAACTACCACAAGATGTATGTGAGGTTTTTTTTTTTACTTTAACACTCTGCAAGTGTAGTTCAGAATGTGTACACACTAGACATCCTCTCACATTTAGAGACAATATGAGAAGGTAGTTACACACTGTAACAGTTTGCAGAGACTGGGGATCTTGCAGGGTCACTATTTTTCAGACTATAACTAGATTTCATTCATTCATGAGCTGTAACTGATTATCCTCTTAAGGGTCGGTGGATTCAAACCCTGATCCCGCGATATTTGACTTGTTGATGTATTAATCCGTAGAAGTTCATTCTGTCTAAGTGTTAGATCAGTGTTTTTCTTTTCTTTTCTATCCGACAATAGAAGGTTTGTTTTACCTTGACATGCTTCGACTGGTGTCTTCCGTCTTCTTCAGAAGCGTCACCAGATGTCATTGGTGACGTGCCTTATATCAGCTGATGTTACGGAGGCCTGTCACGCCTCCTGCTGTCAGGTCGCTCCTCGAGGGCGGCGCTCTTATGACCACCTGACACCAAACTATCGAGATCACAGTAGCAGACATCAATTTGCTCCGACATTGGAAGTTAGTCTGCAGCAGTGAAATCGTGGATGAAAGTCTTTGCTTTAATGTTCTCCTCTGTGTGTGTGTGTTTGCTCTTTTTTTGCATGTGTGTAGGTGAACGGAATAGACATGACAGGCCGTAGCCAGGAGGAACTCGTGGCCATGCTGCGCAGCACCAGGCAGGGAGAGAGCGTGTGTGTGGTGGTGGCACGGCAGGAGGACATCTTCTTGCCTCGGGAACTGGTAAGAGAGTGCAAACACGCTGAAAAGACACACAGCATCCATGTCCTCACTGAACCGTCACACAGCGTCCCCTCTCTTCATATGTGCTCCTCCTCTTCATCTTTTTTTTTTTTAACATTTTCTTCACATTGTGTCAGTTCTTTCGCTCTCACTGACCCTCTTTATGTCACTGCCCTTTTCCCTATAAACACCGCACACGGTCACACACCCAGAGCACCCTCCGGTCTTCCTGTCCCACTCTGCTTTGTTGACACAGCGATGCCAGAGGAAGTCACACGCACAAGCCACAGCAGCCCCGCAGGAAACTACAAGCATGTCTGCGCGTGTTGACACGCCGCTGGTGTTAAGTGACCGTTTACCTGCAGCGCCTGACGGGGTCAGAGATCAGCGTCGTGCAGCTGACAGAGTTTGACTGCGTTTCACCGGGGACACTTTATCAATAAACAGACTTTTAAACATATATCCACACAGCCAGGTGGCCCCTTGAAAGTCACCCGCTCTCTGTAAATGTTTTTTCGCCCGTGCGCTTCTATTCTCTCCCCTCTGTCCTCGGCGGTTATTCTGATTATTCCCTTTCCGTTACTTCAAAGCGCTGTGAGAAAAACGCGCAGGGCTTTGTAGTGACTGATGCATATTCACACCTAGAGTGGCTGCGCACACACTCACACTCTCGCACACAAACTCCTAAACACCTAGTCCTTGATGAAAACTTGAACACGAGTGCTTTTTCTCTCCAACACACACACACAGATGTGCGCACGGAGGAACACATCACACAATCTTTAAACAGCCAAGTTACTGCTTCCGAAAATAGTTTGCCCTCATTAATGGCCCAGCAGTCTTGGCATAACAAGTGCACTTTGAAGAGCCTCTACAGTCTTCATCTAACACTTGCTTGTATTTGGGCATTAGAGACTTAAAGAGAGGGAGGGTGTGTGTGTGTGTGTGTGTGTGTGTGAAGGAGGTGTGTGGAATGGAAGAATGAGAGAGAGCCTTCACTCCTGTCTCTGTCGAGGCTGTTGAAGTTGTTGGTGCCCCGTGAGATCTGGCCCTTATCTCCAGCACAGTCCTCCACCTCAAAGACGGTTTGATGTCCCCTAAGCACACACACACACTCACATATTTACAAGCACACACACACACAACACCACACACTAAAGGGGCTGCGTCATTGAATTTAGATTTACAGACTCTCAAGAAGGATTACATAAAAACACAGATGCAGAAACTACCACGGAGAAAAAGGTCATAATTAAAAGTAGCCAAATGAGCACATGCTGTACTTAACAACAGAATACACCCTTCTGCAGAATCAAAACCAAGACAGATATTTCCTCCTCTGTCTTTCTCCTCCCTTGCAGGTTTTAATTGCTCTCCTCTCTCTCCTGCTGCTCTCAAGTAGTAAATTGTGGTGGAAATTTATGTGAAGCACTAGCAAGGAGCGGCCCGCAACGATTCGCTCGCACAAAAGATGTAATGATGATGGAGACGCATTAAGTCGACGCTGCCATCTGCTTCTCCCGTCGTACGACGAAAACGCTCGCGCGTAGGTGTCTGTCTGCACGTCTGTCTGACTCAGTGTGGGTGCTCATGAATATTCATCGGCGTTTTAGAGGCTGTACTATCTTGTAAAAAGTGCCTTTAAGCATCCGCATCACTACGGTCATATTTGTTTAAAAAATAATCAGATGCAAATCAGCAGTTCATTATCGCAGTTTTACATTCAGCCGCTGCTGAGATTAATTGGCTGAAAAACAATTCTAAGTTTTCCTTGACTAACCTCGCTGTTGCCACTACAGATAATGAATCCCCAATATCAGCTTATTGCATATATCAAGGTTTAATTTGGTCGTCGACAGGAACATTTTGTCCAACTGAAGGCATTCACATGACATGAGATGCTTGGTTTATTTTAATTAAAAAACAGTATCAGATTAGATATCTGGGGCCATTTATAACACACTGGGGTGATATGATCACTGAGTGAGGCTCACTTACCTCACCTGTTCCTGAGTGCGCCTGCAGGTGGTGCAGTGGCTTCTGGAAAAGTCTCCTGTGTCTCACCTGGCCAGATATGTATTCAAAATAATTCAGTTCAAAGTCCAACTACACCTGACTCCGACAGCAGGAAAAAAAAGTCCAAGGTAGTCTGCTCTCACAGCTGAGCACAAGACTGTCGGTAAAATTCAGACACATTCACACAAAGAGAAAGTGTGTGCTCCCACTGCTGACCCTGCCAACAAGAACAGAGAGGAACCTCTGCAGGCTACAGCGTCTTGTGTCAGTTCTAGGCCAGAGATGTGCTTTTCACCACGTGTTTGCATCCGCATGATAGCTGCTGGTTGGAGCGCCTCCACAAGATGCAAACCACCACTTTACCTAGATCAACCTCTGTCTGAGACGCCCCCTTCCAACAAAGCCCAGTCTGCTCTCACTGGTCTTTCTGGGTCCATCATGTCTTAGCGTGTGCCCAGTCAACTGTAACGGAGGATCCTCTGTTTTCTTTATTGTACAGAAAAAGATGGTGTAATTTCCTGAGGCTGCTGTCCTCTGCCGCGTCCAAACCCTCCCCTGAACTGGAATTCTGTGGCAGCTCCAGCACCGGCCTCGGCTTTCTTATCAGCACCAGGGGGTGCAGCAGATCACCTGTATGCATCTCTGTCAGCCTCGCTACAGTTAAGGCGGGCGTGACTCTCTCCTTCCATTCCCTTGAGCCTGGGCCTTGCAGTCTCAGGGCGGCGGGCACAATCTCAGGGGGAAGGTGGAGGAAGTCCCTCAGGCACTGGACACCTTCGTTGGTGAGGTACCAGTAAAAATGACGCCAATGCTTCTTGACATAACCACAGGATTTCAGGGACTGCATCGCTTTCATCACATGAAGATTGGGCACAGTCTTGTCGGCAAGCTCCGGATGCTTGGCCAGGTGGACATCTTTCTTGGCCGCCATGACTCCCTCTTTGAAGAGGAGCTCATAGATAGCAAGGCGATTCTTCTTGGGCATCAGCATCTTTCCACTTGTTAGGGGAGCGTAGTCGGAAGGGGATAGCGGTACTTTTGACCCCTTTTTACTCATCTGATCCAAAACTCGAGAACATAACATCATCGCCAACGAAGCTTACGTGTTTCTCTGACGTTAGCATGTAGCGTCATGTAGCAGTGTCGGCTACGAATGTAATCACTTGCAGTAGTGTGCCCAAAAACACTAGTTTTGCCTTACAGTACTCCGTTTTGATCACAGCTTGAAATGCTCTGACGAATGTGCAGGGACTTAAATTTCATGGAAATCCATCCAAAATTAGTCTGGATATTTCAGTCGGGACCAAAGTGTCAGAGCGGCCGAACAGCCAACATCGCCATCCCCAGAGTTCTGTCGCTAGTGTGGCTTAAAATAAACGCAGAAGGAGGGAGTCTCCCTGTGCTGCGCTGATATCTGTAGAAATACACTCAGCAATGCGAATACTTGACTGTGGGATGCCAAACAGTAGCAACCTCACAGCTGGTCAGGGGTCAGCGTTTTGCCAAAGGACACTTCAGCAGAACAGACACTCGCTGACACAGCAGTTTGAACCTGGGTCATGTCGTTAAAAGGCGACTTTCTCTCCTCTCTGCACCATCCTGCTGCCAACCTACAAGATTTATACTGTGCGCCCCAGCATTCATATAGTCTTTTATCTGCCTTGTACAAGCAAAATAGACTTTGAGAGGAACTCGCTGATTGATTAGTTTCAATAGAGAGGGTATTGATGTTTCATGAGCAGCGTGCGCTTCTGTTAAAGCACTCGGCGGCGCTGCGAGGCACACTGGTCTCTTTCAGTCCAAAGAATAACAGCAAAGCCGTGTGAATTAGCCTCGTCATTAGGATACAAAGGGATGACGATTTTCTAGCCCGTCTCTCGTCCTCTCACACACCCTCCAAGTAATTAAAAAGTGATAACTTCTAATCACAGTTTCATTCCTGTCAGCATTTCTGCGTCACCGACGCTCGGCGCTCTCATTATATCACGGGGCCTCGTTTTGTCTCAGGGTGGAGATTAGAGAGTTTCTTGTGGGTGTTTCGGCGGGAGCGTGATATGTGTGTGTGAGCGAGTCGAGCCAAGGACAGGATGGAGGGGTCACGCTGCACATGGTTGACCCTCTGTCGCCAGCAGCCTAGGCCAGCTCACAGGAAAAGGGGTCGTCAGACACATGGTCCTCTCCGTCTTTTCATTGGTTGTCTCTCTACCTTTCTGTGTTGGAGCTGGAGCTTCACGTCTTTCCTTTTCATTATCCTCCCTCCCCCCCGCTCCAACTCCCCAGAATTATCCCTCAATCAGTCATTTTACTTTCCTTTCTCTTCATTGTGAGGTAAAGGTGTAAAGCGGCGAAGAGGCAGACATTAAGGCGATTAATTGGCAGCTCCATCGTCGCCGTCGAGCGCGGCGAGATCTCATCTTAATTGAATGTCGCTCTCACCGCTAATCCCGCCGCTTTGAAACCCCCATTTAGAAATCCTCAGCGACAAAAGGCTCTGTGTGTAATCGCTGTGTATCAACCCCCCTCCTCTTCCTCACCACCCACCCTGGGGTAAGAAAAAGCTCCTTTTTGTCTCCTCTTTTGGGTGTTGAAGAGGGTGGTCTCTCTCCTGGCTAAAAGCTTGTTAAAGAGCCATTGCTTTAGGCTAACAGTGGAGGGAGGAGGGGGGTCGCAAGGGGTCTCCGCCACCCTGGGGACACAATCTGCCCCCAAGGAAAGAGCATTAGAGGGGATATTAGAGTGTGTGAGAGTGTGTTTGGACCACCGCTGAGATTCACTTGGTTGTGCAAATAGATTTCAATCAGATCCAATAAATAAACACTTTATGCAACGTCACATTTTCATAACTTTTCAATATCGCTCCAGAGCCTGCTGCGCTCCAAGTCGCCCACCTGCACCTCGTGTGTTATTGCAGCTACATCACAGAGGTATTTAAAACCTCCCAGGTTGCCACCTGAGTCGTCTCAAGTGTCTCTCACGCAGGAAGTAGCGGATTGTCTTTGTAATTCCTCGGGTTTTGAGTAACAGCACTCTGAAATGTCTTGTTGATAAAAATAAGCCCCGACTGAAAGTCTTACGCTGAAACAGAAAATAGAATCCAGGGTTTTGAAGGAGTCGTTTTTCTTGGTTTAACTTGTTATCGTCGTATCAAAGAAGTGAATACGAGCCCCAGCTGGAAGGTGATAATCAGCGGGGCCAAAGTTCAACTCAAAAACTTGAGGACTTTTCAGTGAAGTAGGAGACATCTTTGTGTCCAACAGTTGAACCATTTGCGTAGTTAGAGATTCTGACTATTTCAAAGTGGGCGAAGGAGTAGATGTCGTTTTGGGGAGCATTTCATGCCTTTATGAGAGAGTGTGACAGCTGATGGATGACAAGAAATAAGAGGAGACATAGAAAGATGAGAGTATTCATTATAGTCTGTGTACAGAGTTATTTAAAGGTGAGCTACACCCACTTTTAAAGCGAGTTCCACCTGCGCTGCATTCACGGCCCCGCAAAGACCTCCAAATTTAGAGAGAAGACGCAGACTGATGCACAGGAGAGAGTAGCTCATGCTCACATTTATTGATTGAACTCTAGGCCATGGAAATAACATATTAGAACTCTGATATTGGTGGTGTTTCCCTTAAATTTTAACAGTGTGCGCTGCTAAAAATTGAAGCATTGTAAGTGTTTTCTAAGGTACTGACAAACTGTCGCCTTGTATGTAATATCTGAGGTACTGACAAACTGTCGCCTTGTATGTAATATCTGCGGGCTCTAATAAGCAGGAACTGAGCTGTCGTCTAGTTTAACTGACTTGGATCAGTGTGCTACAGTACCTTCCCTCACTCCGACACAGACGACCTTCCAGGTTTAGCTCCTTTCCCGTTACCGGGCTGTGAGCTCTGACTCACACTTTGGAGCCGAGCACCCCTCCTGGCCCGCCGGCTTTAACAGGCTGTTGTTTTAATTAAGCACCTAGACGTAGCAGCGCCGAGCAGTGCTGACAGAGAGACATGTGAGGGCTGGAGGATCTTAGCGAGGCTGAGAGCCTGTGAATTTTCCCAACATATTAAACTGGAGGACAAATTTGACTCCCACATCCTTCGACATTGTGCGGCGATGGCGGAGGAAATGCGAACATGGATTTCTGATTCAGTCGCAGGCGAGGTGCCTGATGATGTAAGGCTCCTGCAATCCTGGTGTGGGGACTCAGATCTTTAAAGCTGTGACGACTGGTATGGCTGCTGTAACGTATACGCATATTCCCTATCTTGCTTTTTGAGTTTTTCAGTGTCTGTTGTTTTTATCGTAGCTGCTGATCTGAATGAACCAGAGTAGAGCAGGCGCACACACACACTCGTAACCTTACATCTGTAAAGAAAAATAAGGCTCGGGAGTGAAGTGGTGCCGAGGCGCCTCCCCTCCTCAGGCCCTCTCTCCCCTGGGCGACTGAACCTGGCATCTCTCTCCTGCTCTCCATTTTACCACCCTCTAATGACAGACATTTTCCTTTTCTCTTTTGTTTCCTTTTGTCTCACTCTCCCCCACGTTACATCCCCGCGCCGCCACCACGGTCATTTTCCTCACATTAAATGGCAGTGGGTGAGTGGGTGAGAGATGTAGAGGGACCTGTAGAAAGTAGAGATGGAGCAGGAGTCTGGGGAGGAGCAATTGAGAGGAGAGATGTACAGTCAGATTGAGAGATTAGGATGAAATGTAAAGAGTGAGGAGGGGGAGTGTGGATAAGAGAAGCGGGTATACCTCAGGGAAGGGTTATTACTTTTAAATGCTCCTCTGCGCCCCCGTCCTCGTCCCTCTGCTTCTCTTCCTCCCCCCCGTCCTCCCCCACTGTGCTCCAGGAGGAGGTATGAAAAGGTTATTATGTTTCCTTTAGAAATGGCTCGCTCTCCGTCTGCGCCTTTCATCTCCAAATGGAATAACCTCTCTACTGTAGCTTTCTTCTTTTTCTCACTACACCTTCATCTCTCTTTCCAGTACACAACACCTGCTCCTCTCTTCCTTTCTTTTTACCTCTCTGTTTTCTTCCCCGCAGCCCTCTTCTATCTTTAATCCATTTCACTCCTCTTTCCTTCTCACTCCTTTCGGTGTTGAGTAAAATCAGCGTGGTGTAGGAGCAGGCATTATCAGTCAGAGCATTAGATATGGTGCTCCTACCTCAATCGTCAGTGATCATACACAGCACTTATTATGTAAAGAAGCGTGTATGAATGGGCTCTTCCTGTCTAAAGTGGACGCTGCTGAAAAAGTCTTCTTGTGTCTTTCAGAAAGGTGAAGAGGACGGCAGCCTGGTGATGGAGGACGGCAGGGAGCAGCTCATGTACGAGATCCCCCTCAATGAATCGGGCTCGGCAGGCCTCGGGGTCAGCCTGAAGGGCAACAAGTCCAGAGAGACCGGAGAGGACTTGGGCATCTTCATCAAGTCCATCATCCATGGAGGGGCCGCTTATAAGGTAGAGAGGAGCTTTATGTCTGCGCTCGGTGCCACAAGGCCTTGAGCAGCCATTTTTGGAGCCCTTTCCAGTGTCTGACAAACCATTGATCTACTGGCCCAACAGCCAAAAACAAACACACAGTCTCTGTTTTCCATGTTATCAAAAGGAAGTGTTGAGTTAAAAATAAACAGGCCTCTTTATTTTTTCATCTCTGCGACACATTCAGCAGATACAGACACCGAAACTGTCGTGAAAGGTGATATGTTGCTGTGAAGATAATGGAGTAGAAGCGCTACCGAGTCTTGGTGGGGATCACACACAGGTGTTCACAGAGTGTTTCACTGTCTTTGCTGAGAATAACAGGAATCACGCTTAGAAAATAGGCGACACGCCGGCCGAATCTCTAGGTGATCCGCAGCAGAGC
This sequence comes from Epinephelus moara, assembly GCF_006386435.1. NCBI lineage: Eukaryota > Metazoa > Chordata > Actinopteri > Perciformes > Serranidae > Epinephelus > Epinephelus moara. The sequence continues at coordinate 13,960,104 of NC_065520.1, forward strand.
CTTGCTGCTCACCTTGGCTGTGTGTGAAAACAACACTGACATTTCTTTCAAGTATTGGTGAAAGCAACGGTGCTCCATCTCTGTAACAGGCTAGCGGGCTAAGAGCTCATCCCACAATGCATTTGGCCAACCCTATGCAATGTCTTTGTGCTGAAAACATGACCCGGTTACTCAAGATAATCGACACACCTTGTTGTGAGCTGTTTCATATAGGAACTATTTCAGGGGCAGATGTTAACGTTAATGTCCTCCTCCTAGGCCAATGTTAGCAAAGTCATTGGTGCTAGGTGAGCTAGCAGTAGATGCACTCGTCCTTCTGTGTGGTGATACTGTTGGAAGGTAGAAAGAAAATAGTCCCTACAGAACCCGTTTGGTGCTTTAAAGAGCTCCTTAAAAATACATCAAACATGAGAAATGAGAAGCATTGCAGAAACTCCCCTCGTCTTTATGATCTCATTGTCTTTTGTGTCCTCTCATCTTCTCTTCCTTTGCACTCGTCACCGCTCCATCTCATTTCCTGTCTTTCTCTGAGGCCTTGACCTTTGACTCTCATCGACCTCAAGTGGCCTCGACACATCAGCACTACAGCCGCCTTATCTGTATCACTCACTTCAAGTTGTGAGTGCATCTGGAAAAAAAACCAACAAAAAAAAAACATCCCGTTTCAGCACTTTGGAGATTCCTCCACTTGGCCTCAATATCAGCGCCCCCACCCCCCCCTCTTCCAAAACTCCTTGTGGCCCCTCGCTGCCGCTCCCAGATCAGCGCTGCACGATGAGGAGGCACAGAGACGAGTGTGGCGTTGCAGATAAACGGCTGGTCTGGGATCAGGGCGGCCAGACAGCGGCTCCCCGAAGTGCCTTCAGAAGTAGTTTTCCGACAGCTGCCGATGCGGATAGCGCTCCGACAGAACAGCCTAGTAAGATCTCCGGCCGGCTGCAAAACAGGTTTCTGGGACAAGATACCACATAAGAGGAAGAAAGACACGCAGGAAGAGAGACAGACAGTAGCAAGGGAGGGAGGGAACCCATTGAAAGAAGACAGCGGGTGAACGACTGAGGGAAGGGAGGGAATCTAAGAGGGGAGAAATGAGCGGTATCGAACAATAGAGAGACGGAAAGGAGGCGGAATAAGAGGAGAAAAAGGAAAATTGAAAAGTGGAGACACTCAGCAGGAACACAATACATGAGGGTGTGTGTGTCTGTGTGAGTGTCTCCTCCTCGATGTTGATGCATGCTAATGAAAAGCAGCTAAGGGGCCTGATGAGACTTTGCAGCGCCGGGGCAGTGCAGAGGAGAGAAGCCGGGTCGTCCCCTGAGTGGCGCACACAGACACAATCACACAGCAGGCCAAAAAAAAAAAGGGAGGAGACGTGGAAGAGTCATGGAGAGATCTAACCTATTTCCATTAAAGAGTTTTGGCTGCTGTCAGGGCCGGGGGCCTCAATTATATCACAAAAACACTCTTTGACTTTATCCCTGATCCTGTCATGCGATCATATCAAAGCGTATGCTAAAGAAAACAAATTAAAATTACATGTAGCGTGCTGCTGCTGCTGCTTACCCAAAGAGTGGAGATATTAATGGGTAATATCACACGCCGATTTTGGCGTCAATTTTTGATGACGTCCTCGGATTTTGAGCGAGGAATGTGCGCGAGCATGTGTGTTTGAGGTCAGCCCCGACGGTGCCTTGTTAATGAGATGGGGTCAAAGGGCAGGGCTGACCCTAACGGACCAATCAGGACTCCACACACTCAAAGAGAATCGTCAGTGTGTGTCAGGGTGTCCTAATCTTTATTGTCCTTTTTTTAAAATATTACCCTCTGCACTGCTTCCCTCATTTGATCCCACCCCCTCACCCTCCCTTGCTCACTTGTCCGCTCTCCCTCCCTCTTTCCCTCCAGGGTACTATTCTGTGTTGCCTCTCTATGAGAGGCTGCTATTTAAAACACTTAGAAGTGATTTAGTGCCCACGGAGGCTATTCCATTAGCTGCTCTATGTATTTATCATGGCTCTCCCGCTCTCAGTAGATTGCTAACTCTACAATTTTCTTGCCTTTCACCTCCTTCCATTTTCTACTCCACTCTCTCTCTCTCTCACACACAGACACACACACATTTCACACCTCTCCCAATTTCTCTTCTCCTCACTAAAAACTTTATTGGTGACCAGTCATGTGTGTCTTATTTTATTCTCGCGCTCAGTGCTTCTCTCTTTTCCCCCGCCCTAGCATTTTCATATCATTTATTTTTTATGAGACATTAGCATAAGTGACATTAGTAAATAGTTCAGAATAAAAAAAGGTTATTTAAAATGCCTCTATTTCCTGTGCAACTGCTTTAGATAGAATGAAAAACAGAGACGGCGCTATATGGGTCGCAAAGAAGTCCCTGCTTTACACCGCCTGTGCATTTTAGCACAGAATCAAACAACAGTGGCATCATTCCACCCTAGTGTGTGATTTTAGACAGCAAGTCAGAATCAAAAGAGGCGTGACAGGAGCATAACACGGCAATAACACTCACTTCCTGTCTCTGTTATATGGCGGCTGATCCTATGCCATGCTACGAGAGCAAGGAGCTCCCGAACCTCATTGTTTTCCCAATTCGCAGACATTTCTGGCCTCTGTTCTTCTTCTTTGAGTTAGCTGCTAACTGCCACCAGCTACTTTCTACTAATGAGGCTAGCAGAGCTGAAATACTGATAACTTCTCTGTGTGTCTCCCAACAGGACGGCCGGTTGAGCGTCAATGACCAGATGATAGCAGTAAACGGCGAGTCGCTGCTCGGACGCTCCAACCACACCGCCATGGAGACGCTGAGACGCTCCATGTCATCGGAGGGGAACGCCAGGGGCACCATCCAGCTGGTGGTGCTGCGAGCACCCAAACAGGTACGGTGTTGTCCCAGTTTGAACCCAGCTGGACTGGAAACCAGACTTGTGCATTAATAGAAGAGAATGACAGTTTGAGGTCATGAAAGTGCGGAAGCTTGATTGTGAAAAGCTTCGATCTAAATTTAAAACCTATACATGTTGTTGCATGTCCTTTTAACCACAGCCTGTATTCCTGACATTCACTTCCTGTCAGTTTGCTCCTTTTGAATCGTTGCTGGATGTGGGGCAGCTTGTTAAATTTTTCTCGCAGAGTTTGGTCAGATGAATTTGGTTCCATGAAACATTTAGGAATCCTTATACATTATGAAATGCTCCGCACAGCCTGATCTGTTCAAAGACGATTCATGAGTAGCTACCAGACGTTTGACAGCAGAATCAATGACACGTATCGTCCACATTAGGAGATGCTCTACTGTACATATAAGCAGCAGCTGACCTGAATGAGTTTCGGGAATATAAATTTTCTTTCTCCCACAGATGAGCAGTGCCAACCCCGCAGCAAACACGGCCACAAATGGGTCCGCCACCCATCAACCCAGCAGCCACGCCGGCTACAGCAATCAGGTACGAGCGAGTGACGCCTGCAACCGGCAGCAGCCGCCTCCGCCTCAACGCTCCTCCTCCCTCCTCCCCACGCTGAGGAGGAGAGCATCCGAGCCGCTGCCGCACAGCCGCAGGCAGCGTTACACACAGAGGCCAGGGGAGACGCACACCAGATACACCTATGGTTGTAACCAGAGGGAGAGGCGTAGCGGGTACACGTTCGGCTTCACACAAAGAGACGTTGAGTACGTTGATGGTGAGCGGGGGTATGCGCAGAAAGACGTGTACACACCTGCTACAAGGTACCAGTTTGGGTTTGTCCCGCACAGTCACACACTGAGCAGCTTCAACAGACCAGCTGAGTACGGATACACACATAGCAGAACGATCGCAGACATGCAGGGCTACGCCGCGCCCGATAACACACACGGCCACAAATCCAGGCACGCACGCAGCCGCACACTGGACACCATTCACAGGCAGGACGGCCCTCAGAGTAACAGCTACACGGAGAACATCAGAGCGATGGCGGGGCAGATGTACGGCGACCCGCCGCCCTCGCACAGCAGGATCCCCACCAACAGAAACACACACACGTCTGCAGACAGATACCTCGACGCACACTCGCATAACTACGCACACAACCGGGCTCTCACCAGACCGCACCACCTCTAGCCACTTCCTCCTCCTCTGCACCAAATCCTCCATGTGTAAATACAGTAAATTTTTAGTGATCGACGGTGTGGATGCATATTAATCTCGCTGAGAGCTTTCCGCTTTTGCCAATTCCTCTAACTGTCACAGCATTAACTTTTAGCTTTAAAATATTACCCATAAACTCAGTTCCTCACCGTGTACGGCCTCCTTTCTGTCACATTGGTTTTAGCCCTCTAAAATTTATTTTCTCACAGTTTCTCCCGCACTGTAAAAGCTTAATCTGCTCCTTCCTGTTTTGTCTCTTTGTATAAAGTTTTATTAACTTTTCTCTTTTTACTTTCCATTTGTTTTAAGGGAATGTACTCCTGCTTTTCTGTCTCGCCTGCCTGTTTCTCCTCTGTTGAATAAAGCCAATCTGAAGCCTCCTGCATGCCTGTCTGTTTGTTTCACTGGCTGCCTTCTCCTTTGCACCACCTGACTTTTGGGTTCCTGCTCCCTCCGTTTTAGCCTCTTTCTTTTCTGCCTTTCCTCTCTCCTCCACGCAGATGTTAACAACTTAGAATTAACACCAAGATACATCACGTGATTTATTCTTTCATCTTAACACACCGAAATTGTAAAGTGACACCCGCACCAGGAGTCACACATTCACAGCCATATATATAATGAACATATTTCAGGAATGCCTCATGAAAAGTAGAGAATCGGTGCCCATGAATGCTCCCAGCTGTGAACACGCTCCCTCTCAGATGTGATAAATGTGTTAAAAATCAGCCTGAATGGAACGTGTTAACCTTTTGCTTATTTTTACCACTTTCTCCTTTGTGCCTTCGTCTTAATGTTTCCCAAAAAAAAGTCTTCACTTTGCCGTGTCAGTTTCTTTAATCCCTGGTGGGAAACGCGCGAGAAACATTAGAGTCAATCAACACCAAGTTGTGTTCGACTAGTGCTTGCAAAGCAGCACAAATGGCAGACTGATGAAGACATCAAGCACGACAGACGGTGGAAAATAGCTGTTTCTTAGTTACGTCTGTCTATTCAGCGCCACGCTGACCCGTGACTGATCATTTTAAAAGCTTATAGAGATGCTCCGCAGCAGTCAAAGTAGATGCGCGGTGATAATGTGTGTAAGAGAGGGAGGGTTGACTGGCGTTGACCTGCCTATTGTGGCATTTCCATCTCATCTACACCACACTCCTATCAGTGTGTGTGTGTGTGTGTGTTAGTTATCCAAGCCTGCAGATAAATGCTATCAAATCCAGTTCAAAGTTCAGTATATATCTGAATAGTCTCATCACAGCCAGTCTGGTGGCACCGTGGGGCAGTGCGATAAAGCAGCAAATCTCCCAGAGGCCCTCAGCGTCGCTCGTCTGTCTCACTGTCTCTGTCTGGAGCTTGCTTTCCTTTAGGGCTGACCTTAAATCCTAATCACGATAACACTACCATGATTATGTACCAATTATTTGGGATTCTGACTGTTTATTGGCCATGGTGATGTGAGTAAATTCAGGTTGGTAAGAGACCTGGTGAGCATGTTGATGTTAGCATTGAGCTCAGAGTAGTTAGCTTTAAAATGTCAGTTGATGACTTTAGACTTGACAAGATCAAAAATAACTTGCACCCGGACTTGGACTTCAGTGACTTGCAACTTCACTTGGACTTGAACCTTTTGACTTGACAACACTTGATCCATTCACCCAAGCCATGACTTATTTTTGGAGGTAGTATTTCAAAATAAAATCACTTTTTTTCCTCCTTTTGTCATTTGCCGCAATTTCCCGCAAAAAAAATCACAAAAAAAATGCTGCAATTTTCATCACAATTTTTGACAAAATTGGCCACAAATTCAAGGGTTTTTTTTGCCACGAGATCCTGGAGGGAGTGTTTAATCACAATGTTCAACAACCATGTCAGATTTTAAATGGCGCTGAAGTACGAGACACTCAGCGCCGTGCAGTATGAATGTGAACATGACGGCAACTCAGTCAAAACAAAAGTTAACCACTAAAATAACATCTAAAATAAATAAACTGCCTCTGAAATGTTGGGCACATTGAACCTTGGAGATTATACGACAGAAATTTTACAACAGAACATTTGTGGCTAATGTTTCTGGTGCCAATTCGCGAGGAAGTGGACGTTTAATCGTTTAGACGACTAATTGGGGCTAGACATGCACCGATCCAGCTTTTTCAGTTTCGATACCAATCCCGATGCTGTGGCTTTGAGTATCAGCTGATACCCGATACCGATCCGATACCATGGTTGACCTAAAAAGCTATATACCTTTACATGTAGAACAGAAAAGACTAGAGGCATCAGGCATTAATGACTACACAGTTCTTTCCTGAGATAAAATGAAACAGATTAATGCAATGATGAACTATTTATTTTCAGCAGTTGAAATAGTGTGAAATACCTCCACACAGCAGATTCTCTCCTTCGCTCCATGACGTATGACGTAGCTCGCATCGCAATAGATTTAAAGGGAAAGGATCGCCTCAGGTATAGGTTGCATTGTCCGATACCTGATCCATCTATTTTGATGATACCGGGGCCAATATTCGATCCAGATATCGGATCAGTGCATCCCTAATTGCGGCCATCCCTAGTAGCAAAGGACTTGTTCGGGACTTGAAACTTAAAGGTAAGGACTGGAGACTTAACTCGAGTCCGACTTGGCATCTGTTTTTGTATTTATATCTGGAAAGAGATCAACATCTGGCCATTATTAGCAAACACTAAAGACTACGAGCAGCTCGTCCATATCAACCAGTTCTTTAAAAGAATGATTTGTATTTTTTTCTGACTGATTTTATTTTATTTTCACAGGCGAGAAACTTTTTATTTTGCTTCCACTCGTGTGATGGAAAGCCGCGTTTTATTCCTGGCAAACAGTTTCATACACTTCACTGGAAATTAGATGACAGCAGCTTGTGTCTTTTTGTTTTCTTCTTCTCTCACAGTCACGCTGGAAGATTTTCCACAATACCATCTCTAATGAAACATATATTTCTGTAGCACCTTTCGTTAAGATTAGTGCAGCTCAAAGCACCTTAAATGAAATTATATTAGAAATAGATATTGTTCTCTGTCTTTTGCTCTCCATCCCGAGGCGGGTGATCCGTAGGTGGGGTGGGTGACACAGCATGGTGAGGCAGGGCAAAGCCTCTCAGAACCTATTGTATGCAGCTGTAGGTTGACGCTGGCTGGATAGATGAAGCCCCCCCCCCCCGCCCCTCCTGTTTACTTATTGTTGTGGGATTAAGATATCTGACTGCCTGTCTGCCTGGCTGCTTCAAAAGCCTCCGGCGACTCGACAGTTTGTGGAGACGGATGGAAAGATGGATATGATTTATGTTCATGGGCACATGCGTAAGAGCTGTCAGTGTGTGCAAATGTATAATACGCACATATATGAGCTCAAAGTGATTGACAGACTTGATGTGGTAACATATTAACATGTATGGTGGGTACTAATGATACCCCAGGGACTCCATGACATTGTGCACACGCCCCACCCAATGCTTTGATACCACGAACACCTTTTATTATTCTAAGGATTATTTTTTGTCTTAAATAAGTGTATGTGTGTGTGTGACAGCTGTAGCTCCCGTCTCTTTGACCAGAAAAAGGCGTCTTTCATCCTCCACCAGCGCAGATTCCCACCAGCACTTCAAGTCCCTATCTCCATCTGTGGGGTGGGGGTGGAGGGGGGCCTTTGTAGTGCTGGGCTGTTCGATAACATGCCTGTCAGTTCTCTCCGGATTGTCTTAATTACTGTTTTTCCATTTGTGCACATTAAGAAAGTCACAGTTTTTTTGCAGTTATATATCGTTGAAGTCGGTTTTCAAAAGGACTGCCAAAGGCGATCAGTATATATATATATATATCTATTTATACATATATATTTATTTTATTCTTGTAGTTCACGTTCCATAACAAAATATTTTCCTCTTTCCTGATGAAAGATTTCAAGTAAAACAGTTGCTGCTAATGTAAAGGTAGAGGTCACATTCTTACCTGATCCAACAGCTTAATGAGTAACTTCAGTATTTTCCAACCTGCACGCTGTCTCCACATGTTCTTGTGTCTCAGTGACTGATTGAGAAAAACAGTTTTTGAACTTGCTCCAACACTGAGTGGGAGTTCTGCTGCCAGCAGCCGTGAAACACCGTCAATATCAGTGCACTAAAAGTGCTTGTTTTAACCACTGACAGGCTCAGATTGTTACTGTGAGTGTCTGACAGCATTATGGACAGGATCCCCACCTTTTTCTTAAGCGTAAGGCCTCATTTACACCGCAAGCGATGCGTTCGCGTACCACTCACGAACGGTCGCTGTTTACTCGCGTTTTAATCTTGGAGATCGTGTTAACAGGTTAGAGCATTCACACCGCATCCGTTCTACGTGCTGCTCGAGTCGTGCTGCTTTCGCGAGCAAGCTTGAAAATAGAAGAGACACTGATTTTTTTGCGCGAGTCGCGAGGAAATGGTCGCTGTATCCAACAAAAAATTGACATCTACGGTGGCCAAGAGAGGTCACAACACACACAAACTCGTGTTTAATAGTAATACAAAGCAGAAAACGACTACTTACCCATTTGGAATAATCACTGGCACGGGAACCTGTCCAACCTGGGCTTTGGGTCCAAACACGGTGAACTACTGCCACCAACTGTTCAGGTGTGGTTTGTATTTTGACAGGACGGCAGCGGCTTGTGGACCGCTTCCCGAATGCATCGCTTGCGGTGTCAATGAGGCCTGAGATCCTTTTTTTTTTAACCTAAAAAAAAAAGAGTTGGAAATGTCATGGCCATCGCCATCGTCACCAGACTCCATTTAAATAAACAGCATTTTAAGTGTGTATAAAACCAGCATGTCTTCACATCTAACTGGGTGAACTAAGGGTTTATTTCAACCAAACCAGAGGTGGTGATTGTTGGAGCAGCAGAAAGACGAACCAAGATGTTGTTTGCAAGTATTATTTTGTTTTTGCCGACTTTGAACGACCTATGTTTTATGATGCTAAAATTGCTGTTTATTTAACCCTCTGGAGTCCACGGACGTGCCGGTGCGTCCATATCACATGACCATTTTAAGATGACATAGCAGCAAGATGCAGCCTCGCTGAGTCTCCGTTTCAACTTGTGTCGAAAGTGCAAACTTCAGACTATATACCAGTTTTAAATTGTGTTGATAGGCTGAGTAAAACCAGACTTATGATAAATAATTTATGCCATTTCCTGAATATTGTCGTCAGGTTTGCTGTGCGTTTGGTGCAAGAAGAAACCGTAAAAATGGGCTATTCTAACGAAAGTAGGGCTGCAACTAACGATTATTTTCATTGTCGACTAATCTGTCGATTATTTCTTCGATTAGTCGACTAATCATTTTATCAAAAAATGTGTTAAAATGTTGAAAAATGTCGGTCTGTCTCTCCCAAACCCCAAAATTACGTCATCTAATGTCTTGTTTCGTACTCACACCAAAGGGTTTTAGTTCACCGTCATGGGAGAGTGTGTAAAGCTGCCAATATTTGAACGTAACAAGCTGCAATAAGAGTATTTTGGGTACTTTTATAATACTTTTCTATGAAAAATGACTCAAACTGATTAGTGAACTACTAAAATAGTCACCGATTATTGTAAGAGTCGATTAGTCATGGATTAGTTGCCTAAAGTGCTCGCAAACTGAAAGTGCTTTCGTATTGGTGGCGTTTTGCGTGATTTTAGGTCCAATGTGTTAATGCAGTATGTCAGAATGAAAAAATTACTAGAAAGTGACATTGGGGAAGTTCTGCTGAAAAAAAATGACACCAAACAAGGCAAGGTGAACAGTTTTTAAGGTGAAATTTAAAGGTGCAATCAAATTAGTCGAAAACGGCCTTGACCACAAAGGGTTAAATAGACTCTGCTGGGTTTGGTGATGCCGATTTTGGGGCTGGTCCTGGTTAAATAAAACGGTCTGTCTCTGTAGGGATCCTTTCATTTTTAGAGTAATAATCTGATGTTCAAAAAAAAGCACTTTAATTGGACTTAAGTTGATGGTGCCAATTGCCCCAAGTACTTACATTGCAGCCTGCAGCTGGTTGCAGCGCTCTCTGTCAGTACTGGAGCAGTTTCAAAAATTGTTGTTCCCATTTAGTCACTTTAGTCACTTAGACACAGAAACATGGGAAAATAGAGCCATGTTGAAAACCACTGAAGCTACCCTTTAAGTCAGACACAGCAACAAAATAGTGCTGTATGTCTAACTTGTGAGAGCATCCTCCTGCTGCCATTAAGCAAAGACAACATCTTTCTTTATCTGCATAGATGACAAATTTCTTTCCCAATTATGATCGACTTGACTCCTTTGTGATATTTTGTTCGTCACCCACGCTACACGTCTCCTCAAAGCCCTCTGAGGATTGTTCTAAATCTGCTCCTGTTTCCTCAAAGCTTTGTTCGCGCGTCGCCATCTGAGGTGAATCATAATTGATCGGTTGCAAGATGTGACTACGACGAAATTAATGTAAAATCCTGCTTTTTTTTTTTTTTTCGCAGAGTGTATGTTGGACTTAAATGTAATTACTGTATTCCCAAGAAAACTGCTAGATACAGGATAAGCGGGAACACAAGACGGACCAGGGAACACAGGTGTGACAGGGACCAGATTTTAAGAACATGTCAAATAAAAATCGGATTGGATTAACGCAGATTTTTGGCTCGCTCGCTGATATTTGTGTGCCAAAATACAGTATGTACTCTGCATACACCAGCAGTGGACAACACTGGCTGATAAGCAACACACAAAAGGAATAAAAAAAGACATTAATCCTGCTGGGTAATAAAAGACTTTAATCTTCTGATGTGTGAGGCAACATCATCAATTTTTCATGATTTTTGGCTTGGATGTGGCACATATTTTTGCATACGAGCCCTCAAAAACCATCATCTCTCTTCATCTCTTTGTTGACAGGAGCCACGGGGCCACGGTGCATACCAGGGGCCCTCAGGACCCTCCAGACCCACGGAGCCCACCATGAATGGAAGTCACGCTCCGATGACGAGCAACAACTACGCGTACAGCCACTCTGGAAGTGGTGAGCGTGCAGCCAAACACTCGGCAAATCACACAGCGTGCAATATTTGTCCATTTGAACTGTCAGATAGTCAACATTAGGCTGTGAGTGTTTGTGTACTCCCGTTATCTGCCACTGAGTGTGTACACACAGTATGTTTGTCAGCCTATGTGTGTGTGCGCTCGCATCCATGTGTGTTTGCCATAGCTGCACAGCATGACACCCACCCAGGGCTCCTGACATTGTTGTGTGTCGCAGCCACCCTGAGCATCTTTATAGCAGCGCACTACAGAATTGTCACATCTTCTCCCAGCTCTGTCTTTATATCTCTCTTCACTCTCGCCCCTGCATATTTATAGCGGGAGAAAAGGAAGTCATTAACTATGTTTTTTCCGAACGCGACGCTTGCTTTTCATGTGCTAAAGATCTGACCTTGGAATCATTACGCTGATGAAACGGCTTCTAAGTGGGCCGGATTTGCATACAGGGTATTGTGCAGCAAGCGTGCTGCGGTGTTAAAAAAAAAGAAAAGAAAAGACTAACAAACTGTTTTAAATTCATTCTTTATCTCTCTCCCTTGTCTCCCCCTCTCACCCCCTGGGATGCAGGGAGCTGGAGATGCTTTTCTCTGTCAGCTCTCCATCAGACTGGAGCGGCGGTACAGTTACAGTCATTTTGTGCGGGGGGAGGGATTCAACACAAAGGCGTTACAGTGAGGGAGTGATGTAGGGAAGGTAGAATGAGGCATCTGTATGGAAATAAGTATTCTGTGTGTTTGTGTTTGTGCACGCTCTTAGAAATAAGGGTTCCAAAAGGGTTTTCCTGAAGGGTAAAAGTTCTGCCTCTAAAGTGTGTTCCTCAAGGGTTCTTTGTAAGACTAAGAGTTCCTTTAAGTACCTTTTTCATCCAAAGAAAGCGTTCTTCGCGAGACAAAGGGTTCCATTAAGAATCTGATTCATTCAAAGAACTCTTTCTGGTAGAAAGAGTTCTTCAGGGATTGTTGAAAGCATTGATGCTAACACCAACGGGAGCTATGTTCAAATGCCGGTAGAATCGCAACCAAATAAGATAAGAGCAATAATTCCTTTTGCATATAAAACCGAACGAGTTACACTAACATATCACGCATTCATCGTGTCCCAGAGCGCTGTTTCCTTGCACTAATGGATTCGTAGAAATCCAGGAAAAGGCGCACACAACAAAAACATTATAATCCAGACCGCGGCTATTCACAGCACTTCCTACGTTGGAATAAGTGTCATCATCTGTTAAACTAAAATCATGATTAGTGGGAGAAATATCTAAGGGTAATGTTGGTGAAGATTCTCAGTCATCCAGGTCATGGTAATCGTAAGTGCTAATCGTGGGCAACTGGACTTGCTTGCGTTTTTTGAAGACGTTTCACCTCTCATCCAAGAAGCTTCTTCAGTTCTAAATGACTGGTACGAAGTTGCAGGCTATAAAGGGTAAGGGTAATGCAGTCAGTTGCGACTATTCGAGCCCCCCTGGGTGGGTTCCAGATGAAACCTTTGGAGTACAAAATTGTTCTTGGTAGGTCAACCTTGAGTGGGTGCTAGGTAGCACCCGAAGGGCTCATTTATGCTCAACGTTAGATATGGAGATGGAGGCAAACAGACCCTTCGTCCGTATTTGTGCACGTTTTCTGAAAGCTTACAGATACAACCGAAACGGAGCAGAACCACTGGAGAATGTGGAGGCAGTGTAGTGTAGTTTACGAAAGATATGACTGTAGGAGACGATAGTATATAGTAATGTATAGTGAAATTGATGAAAGTAATTCTCTGTCCATATGTCAGGATGTATTTTAAAGCCTCATTGACCACCGTCTTCGTATAAAGATCCAATATAACTTTTGGCTCTGCCCTATCAATGCTGTTATAAAGGATGCATGGAAATATGAGGGCAGAGAAGATTACAACCTTTGAAATGGACGTAAAGGGAGTATAAATGAGCCTTCAGAAGGTGGAAAGGTCCTGGATCGAACTCCTAGAGAGGTTTCTAGGTGTTCTAAAAGGGTTCTCTGCAGAATCTCTCATAGGGGGTTCTGGGTTGACCTCTTTCACACATCGTTCTAGGTATCGCCACAGATGTATAAAGAGAACTGTGTATTGCGTTTGAGGCAGGGCCCTGTTCATTCCTGTTAAAGTTGCTCAGTGGCCAAAAAATTGTAACTTCTCAGGTGTGAAATAACCCGGGTCTGTTGGGAACAGCAAACTTTTGTATAGCCCTCCGCTAATTTGAATGGGGTCAACATGAAATGGTGTGGCTCTTTTAGGGCGCATTCACACCAGGATAGTCCGGGGACTCGGTTCAATTGGACGGGGAATGCCGAAAAATTTCACACCTTTCATTTTCATTTACTCGTTTGGGGGCGGTATTGCTCGAAATGACCACTGACCAGGAAGAAAAACAGCATGAGGAGCTCATCGATTGGCCAGGACTGAAAATGAAATCCAACCCCTTCCACCAAAATGCACTGCGCTCTATGTCACTTTCTCTCTTTGGTTCACTTCCTGTCTTTGGTTCGCTTGATAGTGCGTTTGCATTTCCCACTGTAAGCGAACCGTACCAGGGTTCACTTCAGTTTTCAGGTGAGTTTTCAGAGTTCGTATAAGCGTCCACACCACTCCAAATGACCCGAACTATCCGTGGAAGCAAACCAGGGTTCGCTGAATGTGTGAATGCGTACTTAGACTATCGAAATGATCCGCTCAAATCCTGAAACAAGTCATTTGGGGAGGTTGTGACGTTTAAAAAATGTATCCATTGATGTACAAACGTCTCTTTAATAATGTAAGTCTATGGGAAAATGTTGTTTGGGCCCAATGGCATCACGTGACGGACCTGTAGGTTGGCTGCTATGAAACTTGGCTTCCAAGGGGCCTGGGTATAACTCTTTATGTTGGGTTCTAGGTAGAGCCCTCTGAAAGACAAGCCAAAGAAAGCTATATGATTCCAGTCAGCACCTTTATTTCTGATAGTGCAGAGTTTATGCTTTCTAAATGCCTGACCTCACTCAGCTCTTTATTGATAGTATTGATCCTTAAATGAAGGACACACTGGTGCTCAATGTGTCTGACGTCTGCATTTGAATATCCCTCTGTGTGCTGCTGATTGATATAGAAAAAGAACACCTTTTAAAAAACTGTACACACACTTCCATTAATTATTAAGCGTTAATTGCCTCAGGACTGACATTAAAGCAAATCTAGTTCAGTAAAAAACTAGAAGAAATAACCCAAAAAATATTCAATGCGACTGAAAATGTGTTAAACCAACAAAAAAAATTGGCCCCTTCTCCAGATTCTTCTCTGATTCCACCCTGATAAACAAAACCAGTCTTTGTCCTTTTTTTTTTTTTTACCTGTTGTATTGTTGTTGTCTCTCCTCAGCTCCATATCCCGCTGCGACCGCCAACGGCAGCCACGGTCACTACGGCAACGGTGATGAGGTGTTTGAGGAAGGCTTCCCCCCGCCACCCTCCCCAGGGGCTGTGGAGGAAATGAATAGAGACTTGCCACTAACTCCCCCCCGCCACAGGTACCCCCCACCCCAACACACACACACACATAATCTCCAGTGCACTGCACCATCAGCACTCTATGAAACTACACACATGGAGTTATTATATTCTAATGGCACTCTTAATATGGGGCGCTGTGTTATGAGATAAAGAAGAGCCATTACACTAAATATTACAAGGCTCATATGCATTATTTAGACTATACAGCCTAATTGCAATAGCCTATTTGCATTATGCATAAGTAATTATGTTGATAGCATAATAGAGTAAATTCTGTAGGAGTCTGAAGGCTTAAAAAGAGCGATGATATTTGTGCCTTACAGCCTGCTGCCACACTGACAACAGCAGCACTCTGAAATCCCATAAATGTAAGGGTGTCATGTGTTTTGCAACGTTCTGCCAACAGTCTTCTGAATGAGTATGTTTGAGAATCTGTGTGTGTGTACAGTATCTCATGTGGTCAGAGTCGGAGTCTGGCATCAATAGACTTGTTTCCCTGTAAATTTAATAGAGACAGTGCGTGCTATTGTTTCGCTGAATCGTGCCATCTGGCGTAGAGGAAATTGAATGATCTGTTCTGTGTGTGTGTGTGTGTGGATTTTAAATATCATTCACTCCTTCTTGTTCGGGTGATGTAACTAACAAGTCACTGAAAGACTTTTGTGCTCCTCAGGGGTGCACCACGACGCAAGTTTGGCAGAGCCAGGCTTTTTTGTCTTAGCTGGCAAACTGTAAAACCTCAACCAGAGACAACGTGCTCTGTTAACTCCTTCTTCTTCAGTGTGCGTCCATATAAAACAAGTCAAATGACCCGTACAGTGCGTCATTCGACTCGTAAAATTAATCGATCTTCGCCGATTTTCAACCAGCGTTGTGTCCTAATAACGTGGGCAGTGTGTGTAAATGAACTGTGGTGAACTTCTCTCCATCTTACCAGCGCCCAGATCTCCCGGCTCATCTCGGCGTCATCTGATGCATTTTCTCCAGCTCTAGGGCTGTTGCTTGAACGATTGTACGAACGCATTTTTGTATTTCAGCCATATAGAAGTGGATCAAGAGAGAGAGCCGCCCCTCTTTGTTTCTCTCTCTCAAACTCAGATTTTATCACTGTATTGCCTGTTTCTTGCCTAAAGTGGCTTACGAAACATATTTAGTGCACTGTTTAGCTGTTACATGAGAGTTTGTAAACAGGAAGTGGGCGCCATCTTATGTCCTGTATGGTCAAAATGGAGGCTAAACTAACTGAGATCAAATGGTAAAACTAAAGCCCGTTCTAGACCAAAGAGTTTTGACGAGATGAAACCGTTTTAGAACGTTCCAGCGGTGTGAACCGAGCTCGACTCAAGCCAGCTGATGGCGTCACCTGCAACTCAGCTGGTTAAATTACCAGCAGCTGGTTTAAGAACGTAAAGAACGTCACTAATTTCTGTAGTGAAGTCTGCTTGTTGAATCAAAATGACCACAGACGGCGTGTTTGCTTGCCCTCTGTTTCCGTCCTCACGGTGTGCCGATGTTGGACAGTCGGTGCGGCTGCTGCTCGCTGTATGTGCTCACTTACCTACCTCCCTACCTTGTCACACAGACGACTCTAGCTTTAGGCTCAACGTACCTCGTTAACCCACTGATCTCGCTTTCTGGTGCCGCCCTCCTGCTGCACTGGTTCAAGGGTAAATTGAAATCAATTGATTAATCAAAGTGCGATCTGTTGTTTTGCAGTGAATTTGAGAAGCAGCCCCACCTGGCTGCGGCTTTCAACGACAAGGACAATGTTCCTCGCAACAGAGCGTCCAAGAGCATGGACCTGGGTGAGTGTACACACACACACACACACGCAGAGTTCATCAATGAAAGAAGCCGTTGTTTTAGTTCCCAACAGATTGGACGCATTTTGTGGGGCGAAAACAGCACAAACCATATTGTTGTCTCAACCATCACAAACCAACCAACCATAGGAGTCTAATCACGGACTCAGACTACACACACACACACACACACACACACACAGCTATCACATGCCTCTTATCACTACATTTCTTTGTTGTGATATGTAGCCCTCTCCCATTATCCCCGGCCCGAGGGGATTTGACCTCCTGAACTCATAAACCCAGGGGCTTTCCAACACACTGGATGAACACGCCGTCTGGTGTGCGAGTGTGTGTGCGCACACGTGTGTGTGTGTCCTCCATTTGTGTGTGAATGAAAGGCGTGAGGTTTCCAATCTCGTGGCCTGCTGTGTGTGTGTGGAAGGCGAGAACGAAGGGGCTTATTTCCTCGTATTAACCCGGGCTGACCTCCGCCTCTCGTCTCCTCTCTTTCTGTCTCTCTCCAATCTCATCTTTCTTTATCTCTTACTTTTCTCTGTCTGACACTTTTCCTTCAAGTTTCTTGTTATCCCCGACTATCGGGATGAGGTCAGCAATCTGTTTTCCTTTCTTCCCCCCCATCTCTTGTTTTATTTCTATTTTCCCTCCATCTTTATTTATCTCTTTTCCCGTTCGGCGCTTTCTTCCTCAACCCAGAGCGGACGAGTTCATCGCTCCTGCTCTCCTCTATCTATCTCTCTTTCTTCTCTGCCTCTCCCTGATTTCCAATCGTGGTTCATTAGGTTCAGTGGATTGGCTTTCTTCCTGCAGCACACGCCTCTGCCACCCAAGCTGATTGGCTTTCATTATGGACAAGGGTGGTCTGCACACGCGGCTGTGCACACTCAGACACACCCTATCCCACTGAGGACCCACTCCAATACCCACCGCTTTCTGTCCTCCCCTCTCTGGCTCCTATCTCCATCTCTGGCCATCCTCCATTTCCATCCGTTTTTTTTGTGTGTGTTATCTCTCCGCTTCTATTCATCCCTTCCCTCTCCAAAGTGCCCAGGGCTGATACAAGGTAGTTAGCAGAGCTCCGTGTGTGTACGTGTATAAAAATGGCAGGAGCTCCGAGACCTCAGATGCTGACCCTGTCTACACATTTTGTATTTAAAGAGCCAAGTGCTTTTCCCTTTCTTCCTCTGGAGAGTTTCCCACATGTGAGTCGTTGCGGTCACATGAGCTTTAACCGCAGCGCCGAGCAGGTTAGCTTTTATTAAACACCACTTGACAGAAGGAGGTGAGCTTCTTTATTGACCCTGGATGCCTTAGCAAATAGTCTGTTGACTCAGAGCTTCCACTCACATTACAGCAATCCTCACACACGCCGCCTGCACATGCCCGACTGAAGAGTTGAGCCACTGACACTATAGCTGCGCCGCAGGTACCTGAACACACCAGGAGGAAGAGTTCTCATTCTCATCTGCATTCTCTTACAACTATTACTTTGACATAAAAAAAAACTGTAATGGATTCAAACAATGACAGTAAATCTCCACAAGTGGATTTTTTTCACTGAAAGAGCAATATGGGAAACTAATGCATGTATTAGTCTGAGAAGCTATGGTCTGTCTTGGAAAATGTTTTGTGCGGATCGGCTTTAAGAGGCTCAAAGTGCATCAAAACATTAGACCCTTTAGAATTAAAAATAGAGTAATTGGATTATTCCAGACAGACTGAGGCTCTCTGAAACATGAGTGGAGTCACTGAATATAAAGAAGCATTTGTACCTGACGTCCACTGGAGCCTCTGGGTCAGTTAGTAACAAACAGCTGAGGTGGTAACGAGGTCTTCAAATGTGTTTTCAGTGGCTCCTTCACAATAAAAGCCACCCGAACTGCTTCTAATGTGAAGCTGCAGTCGTAGGAAATGTTCGTTTGCATTCGCAGAAATACAGGCCTGACATGGTGTAAAGACAGTGAGTAGTGAGGCTGATACCAATGGGATGACATTGCACTGGATTACGTGCTTGCATCATTTCCTGCAAATCTCTCATACTTAGGAAGACAAGCTGAATCCACAGACTCCACTAAACTACGTCTTGCGCCCAAGGCACACCTGTATTTATATCTGTGCACAATAGTCTCTAAGATAATTTTTGTTGGTTTTATTTACTGATATCAAATAACAATGGAGAACCAACTATTACCCATGAAATATTTACAAACAAAATGATTCAAGAATTCATTTTAAACATTTTAAAAGTACATTAAAGCACCAGTAACACATCAATTTAAATGGAAAATAATGTAAGATAATGTGATGTCACACACTTATAATTCCCTTGTGCAAATGGTTTTTCAAATTTAATTAAATTAAATACATTCCTCCGGAAATGGGTGCACACAACACACTGTTACAGTCGATTAAAAATACATTCATAACTTTGAATATTGCAATAACAGTGTGTGGTTATCACAACATCCCAAAGCACAACAGTGTGCCGCAGCACACTATTTGAAAACCACTGCTATATAGGGAGAAAATTCCTGAAGATTAATATTTTAAATGGCTATTTCAGAAAATTACAGACCATAGATAGTTTTTAAGTTGTGTGCAATTTCATAAAAATCGCAAGGATTATACATTTAATGGATGACACATCAGGTGATAGCAAACACTGATCGATTTTGTCCAAAACACACATTCATGGTTTTTTCAGGTCACATTTTTTGTTCTGGAAATAGTCTAAAATTGTCAAAATCATTTTTTTCAAATCATTCAAAGCACTGACAAATGAAGCGAATAACACTGATCATCTTGTTACAGTGCATTGTTCTGCAGGGAAACCTTTGGTCCTTGCATTCATGTGGATGTTACATGATAGGCTCCACCCACCCAAACACCATTGCAGACCAAGTACCCCCCATTGTGGCAACAGCACCCTTCGATGGCAGTTTACAGCAATTTACAAAGAGCTCAAGGCGTTGACCTCGCCCCAAAGCTCCACAGATATGTTAAGAAGCTCCAATCTGATCGACCATCTTAGGGACGTGCCAGTGGCCCAATGTCCAACTCAACAAGACTCACAGGGTCGCATGCTGGACACCACAGGACACCTGATGCCTCAACAGGTCATAGCCAAATCCAATTTTAAAAGGCCCCACTGGTGCCTCTGGGGTACCCTTAGTCCCATGGATGCTCAATCAGATTGGGGTCTTGGGAGCTTTGGGGCCAGGTCGACACCTTGAGCTCTTTGTCCTTTCCTGAGCAGGTTTTGCTGCTGCCATGAGAGGGTGTACCTGGTCCTGGTCTGCAACAGTGGGTGGAGCACGTCAAGTCGCATCCACATCAATGCCAGGAGTTTCCCAACAGAACATTGCACTGTAACAAGATGATCAATGTTATTCACTTCATACATCACACTTTCCAGTTTCTTTCCTATGTTCTAAAAGTTTTTACAGAGGGGGTTTGTTCATGCATCATTCATAGCCTGATTTATACAACATTTTATTCATATAACTTGACATAAATTAGTTTTTTATGGACGCTGTTTTCTGATGAATGGAGTGACGAAAAGATCCCAAATTCCGTCTGTAAATTTAGAGAACTACTGCAAAATATAATTGTCTTAATGTACGTAATCAACTGCAGAAGTTTCATTGTGATATTTATAATTTAAACGTTGTACTCTATTCACCTGTAGCATCTCCCTTTAGTAGTGTATGAAATATTTAGTGTATGAAAAAAAAGACACAAACACATTACACTCAGCAGCGTCAGAGGTATATTGTTTGCAACAGGCGTACAGTATGGATCCACAAAAGAGCAAACGGAGACTCAGCCGCCTCCGAAGAACGTTCGCACTTTCAGAGGCCAAGAGGTCAAATCTGGATGTGGAGGAAAACCCATGACAACACATCCAACAGTTCCACCGTGCACACACGCACACACACACACACACACAGCTCTCTGTGTCTCATTAACTCTGTGCCTCTCTCTCAGCTGCTCGCTGTGTCTGTCTCACCACGTCTCTTGATCCATCTCTCTCTCTGAATCTCTCTTTTACATCACCCTGTCTCTTGTCTTTCCTAACCTTTAGTTTCTTGCACCTTCTCTCTGTCCCTTGCCCTCTTTTCTGCGACTCCTTGTCTTTGATGTCCCCGTCTTTCTGTCTCTTGCGCTCAATCCTGCATTTTCTCTCTTTCAGTACTCTTTCCTCACCTCCCTAGCATATAAACAACATTCCCAACAGTATAGTATCACCATACCTCTGCAGGTTTGTATAAGAACACTTAAATTATGTATCCAGTAATAGAGAGCACATATATAAACACTATATAATGGCGGACTGGAGGTTAAAAGGGACAATTTAAGTCTCCCACTGTGGCAGAGAAAAGGCAGCTTTTCATTATCTGGCAGGGTCATATCGGCTTTTTCCCCCCGAACTTTAAATGTGTAAATTAGGTATAGGTATATCTATTTCTGTGTCTCAGTTGCTACAGATGTTTTTCTTAGTCTCAGTTTTTCTAGCACACCCTCCATCTGTCCCTCCTCTCCTTCACACTGCTCCACTCTCCTCCGTCCCCTCAATATTCTCCCCTCTCCTCATTTTCTCTCTCCCTCACCCATCTGTCCACCAGGAAAATTGACCTCATAAAAAATGAAAAGGATTATTTAAGAGAAATAGCAGCATAATGAAAACCTATTATTGTATCCCATGGTGCACCGCCCGTGGCGGCTGCTGCTGGCCGACCGCAATCCTGTTTAGTTAGATTAGGTGGCGGTGGGTGGGGTGCTGGTGGGGGCTTCTTCTTGTTTTCCTTTTCCTCCCTTTATTATTTCTCTCATTGTCTTCACCTCTATCTGTTCTCATTTTCTCCCACAAACACAGTATCACTCTTTCTGCTGCTTTTTCATTTCCTCTTTCGGTCCGTCTCATTTTGTCCCTCACTCGTCCTCCGTGTGATACTTCTGCAGGGAGTCATTTACAGCATGTGCCAGCACCAGTGGATACCACTGGAACCATTTACAAAGCAGCACAAAGCTGCTCCGTATTCACGCATTTGTAATTTGGCTGTTTTTTTGTTGTGTTATAGTGGCTGACGAGAGCAACGTGGGATCACTGGTCAGGCAGAGAAATGGTAAGTTTTTGATACAATCTAAACAGACGCATAAAGGCATGAAAATGGTTCTGTCTTTTGTTTTTGATCCACCAGTGTGCCATGTTTCTGTTTTTCTGGCGTAGTGCAACAGTGAAGTTCGTCAGCACGCAAAAATGAATGAACCATCTTTGGGCCAATCCCATTTCTACCCCTTAAATCTTCCACTTGGTATTGAGTGCCCTCGTTTGCAAGATAACCCTTGATGAGGGAAGTGAGAAATATTAGGGTAGAGATCTTTCCCTAAGAAATGAGCCGACGTGCAGGCATACATCACGCGTAGTAGCGACGCAGTGAAAATGCCGGCTCCAGCTCTTGTGTTGTGGTGTGTGCTATGTTTATTCTTCTCCGTCTGATGAATCAACGGAGAAGAAATGCTGAAAACAGGAGGCGCCTACGACGTCTTCTAGTTCTGATCGGTTTTGTTCGGGTAAGCTGATTTGTTTAAATATTTTGACGCTATGGTCAACCGAGTTGTTGATGAGTTCACGCTAGTCCAACCATCTGTTGTTTGTGTAGCCTACATTCAGATCGTACAGTCACAAATTGTTTTCCAAAACTTGCCGACTTCGATTCCCTTGGAATCTAGGGCGGGTTTTAAGTGTTGGAAACCACTTCCACTACCTCAGTTCTGTTTTGGGACACCTCTAGCCTAAATGTGAACGCGCACAACCAAGTGCAAGTGGGTACTTCTAGGGGAAGTGTGGGTGTTGGGTCAGGCCCTTTGTCTTTATGCCTCCAAGGCAGCTACAGACGAGGCCAGAGGCTTTATGTGTTTGGGTTGTCCCGTTCTTGTGACCGTGATATGTCAAGAATGCCTTGAGGGAATTTCCTCAAATTTGTCACAAACTTCCACTTGGACTCAAGAATGAACTGATTAGAATTTGGTGGTCAATGGTCAAGGTCACTGTGACCTCATCTGCCTCATTCTTGTGACTGCGATATCTCAGGAAAGCAGTGACAGAACTGTAACTGCAACTTGACACGGAGGCATACGATAATTCTAGTTTCTTATATATTCTCTAACATTTCTTTATTCCTTATTCTCCTTTGCCTCCCCCTCCCCTCCCGTCCTCTCCACTCCACCGGCTGACAAAGTTGAGTTGTGAAGCACTTAGTGTCTGAGCTCTCGCTGCTTTATAGCCGTGCAGGTCAGCAGGCCCACAGTGCTCAATCCTCACCCAGCTGACAGCAGCCGTATAGCATTACAATGGCCTCTGCCTCACTTCTTCCTCCACACTCAGTTCCGCCTTGTTTTATTTGAGAAAAGTCTAGTTAAAGGTAAAATATAAAGCTGGTTTTACTTTTTGCTTTCACTGAGTGACATTACACAGTCGTGGTTCACACTATATATAATTCACTCAGAAGGATTGAAGCACTTTGACTGCGGGAACAAGTGTTGGTTTAGAATTAGCCCCGACTGAAGCCCCGCTCAGACGTGCAGCTCGTTATTCAAATCTGATGGCAATTTAACGTGTCAGTCTCATGTCCCGAGTCATTTTTACATAGAAATCCTGACTGCAATCTGACTTGTAACATTTCTGTAAAACCTGTAGCACAACACAAGTCTGAACGGAGAGACATTAAAATCCCCAAATTGTCATTCGATACTTGTCAGACATTATGAAAGAAGCAGCAGAATTTGCTATCTGATGATATTTAATGATGAATTTGATTACATTAATTTATTAGAGAGCTCAGCATGCTCACTATGATATGTAATTAAGGCTTTAACTGCAAATAAAATCCATCAGCGATGCAGCCTGTGAGAACGCTCTCCACCCTTGACATCCTTCTAGTGCACCAGGTCTGAATCTCAGCTGTTTATCTAGATGAACTTCAAAGCAGGTGCAAAAATGTGTGTGTGGTTCTGTAACAATAAAGCAGACCAACTAGGAACAGATCATGTAGCACACAGTAAAGACTTGATATAGGCATCTACACAACAGCTTGCATACAGAGCTAATAGCTAACGAACATAATAGCTATCAATTATATCAATTAGCAATTAGCCGGAGGTAAGAAGCACTCAAACTGTGCCATATATAATGACAGCCTTTCCCTAACTAACAAGCATGTTGTATCCAAGGGCATAAACAACAGAAATAATGAGTGAAACGCACAGCGACAGCAGCTAGCAGAGTGCAACAGTTCACATAATATTACTGGCTAGCAGCTAGCTCGAGGCATTGGATGGTGGGCTGGGCAACCTCCGTGCCCAATCTGCATCTGTTTCCAATGGGATATCAGGGCCTGTAATATCTGTGGTTTCATCCAAACTCGGCTAAATCCTGGACAGTGCCATTCAAGGAGATGCCAGTCTGACAGAGCAGAGACTGTGGCGACAGAAGCAGAGGAGGCATGTGCTTTATGGCGAATAAGGACTGGTGTGACAGTGATAATGTGAGGTGCTGTCCCATTCCTGCTCGCCCAGCGCCACAAGGGGAGTTAACACTCTGGATGTTTGTGCTATTCAGAGGCGGATGCAGAGCAGGGTTGCTACTCAGGTCAAGATATGTACACACGCTACGATGCATGCCCGCAGTGAGCCAATCAGAGTCTTGAGCATGTTCCAGAACACCACTGCCGACGTTACCGATAACAACTATGAATTCACTGAGTCTGGGGTGGATCTCATTTGTAAAACAAGAGAAACAAATGTACCAACACGTTCTCAATCCCAGCTCGTCAAATACAGACTCTTGGTAAGTGACTCTACGTGTCAAACAGTGACGCTCTAGGTACCCTGCAGTTTTGTAGCATCAGTTTTAGATGCTCAGGGACAGCATGTCAATTTATGCCTGGTTTCACACTACACGATATCAGCCCGATTCTAGCCCGACGCAGATACGTACAGTGTCGGCATGGATCGTGAATGACGATGAGTGTTGTATGCGATAATCCATCGTTTCATCTCTTGTCGTGTGTCATAGTAGACGACAACCGACGCCACGTCTGGGCGCCTCGCGATGTTCCAACAGAAATGCTAGCATGTTTGATTTTCTTTTTGTCTTCCACGACCGTGGTTGCTTTGGTAACTGTGTGCTAATGCTCTATATCTTACCCATTTTATGTCGCTTTGGTCAAAGTGTTGCAAACCATCTGTAGTTTTGCCCCGTTGAAGGAGACGTGTTGAATTCTGCTGACAGCGCTATCTCCAGCTGTACTGACACAATCGCTAACGTGAGTAGCATTGATGCCTCAGAGCAGCTAGCAAAGGTGTGGATGTACTGTAAGCTGGAGATGCATGATAAGCACAGGTGAGAACAGCGATGTGTCTTGGCTGTCCGCTTGTGATCAGATCACTGGAACGCAAATTGATACCAGGTGACGTACGGGACACAAACAGTGGTCTCCAGGGTGAAAGTCCGGCGTTCGTCAAGGCCCATCCAAAGCAGACTTTCGCATTTTACGCTACAGCAGTTGCTCGAAATTTAAAAAATGCCGCCACATACTGCCACTGCACCCAAAACTACAGTTAAATCATTATTTAATATGACACATAAATGATTGATTGATTGATTGATTGATTTAAGCCATGACTTTAGATGTAGAGCTCAGAGTACCCGCTGTATTTTAATATGGCAGCACGGCTTATATAAGAAAAGAATCATGACCAGCATTTCAGTCCTGATGTTGAGAGACAGGTCTGGCTTCCTCTACACACACACACACACACACACACACGTACACCGATCTCTTAAATCCACCTGCAACAAGCCCACTAAGCCTGTTGCAGGTGGAATACAAATGTCCTGAGCACCGTTGGTGACCTCAAATCCCCCATACTCAGCATTCACACAAGTGGCTCTTCGCCTCCTCCGTCCTCTTCCTCTCCCCCCTTCTCCTCTATGCTATCATTTTCCTGGCATTTCTGATCAGCACCCATAACCCTTATGATATATAAAGCGATCCATTTCTCTGCTGCAGCATTCCTTTCTTGTTTTTCTTTTTTTCATCCCCCCTTCCCCCGACGTCTTAGCTAATGTGTATTGACAGGGCTTTTTCGTGTTTTTCATTTTTGCTGACGCAGTGTATTTGCCTAGCTTCCTGCGCTACAACCCCCCCAACCCCACCCTCCTTCCTAAATGGCCTCAGTGTTTCTTTATGGGCTTTGACATATTTCATTAGGCGGATGGTCTTAAGAGGCCTGCCTGGCTTCTTTAATCTGGCTAAAACCCTTTTTCTCTCTGGCTAGAGCCGCTACGAGGAGCGCCTCACTCCTCTAACTCTCTCTCTCTCGCTCCATCCATCGCTCTGTCACTTACTCACGTTGTCCCATTCACCCTCCCTCCCTTGCTTTCCCAGTCTTCAATAAAGCTTTTACTTGTTTTTTCGTTTCTGCTTTCATCTTTGCTTCCCACTTCTCCTCAGTCCCTCTTTGATTTTCCTCCGTCTCCTGCTCTTTGTCGCCAGGCTCATCCCCGTTTTTAGTCTCCTCTCAATCCCACAGCGTCATCCCTGCCTCTCCTTTTCTCTCCCTCCATCCGACTCTCTCTGTACGATCGCTTTCTTTCTCTTTGTCTCAACAGGCTGATCCTTTTTATTCACTCGCTCTCGGTTATCTCCAGGCCTCCCCCTCTCTTTCTTCCTCTCTCCGTCCTCTGCAGCTGTGTCTGTTCCAGCCTTATGTGATTATGGCGAACATGCTCCAGTGTCTGAGTTTCCTCTACCAATTCAGAACGCGTGTGTGTGTGTGTTGTTAGTGTGTGTGTGTGTCTTGTAAAATATTGATATTTGATAGAAGAAGAAGTGAGAACAGCTGAAATCGGTGTACCGATTCCGCAGAAAATGAGTTTTGAAAACCTTCCGGATCAATACGCATCGATTACGCAGTATTCTTGACACTAGTGCCTGTGTGTTTTGTGCATGTGTGTGTGTGTGTGTGAGCACCCTACAGACAGCCGGAGTACTGGACAGATATCCCTTATTCATCCCCCCATTTTTCTCCCTCAGAGTCTAACATCTACCCTGGCAGCGGGCTGAACTCTTACAACACACCTGGGAGCTCATCCAACACACACACACACACACACACACACACACACACTGTTTGTGTCTATAGTGTGTGTTTTCTCATGATCACTTAAGATATCTGTTGTCGTCTGGATGTTTACTGTTGCCAAGCTAACAGCTACCCCGGCCACACGGCCAGCGGTGGCGCCCATTAGTCCACCGCTGTTTCTTCCCCGCACAATGAGACTTTAAAACCAGCCGGCGTCCCGCCAGCACTGAAGCCTCTGCTTTTGTTTTCGCACTCTTTGTTCGGGCGCTGTGTAACTCTGCCTCCTTACCTCACTCGCTCCCCCTCGCTCTCTCTGCTTTCCTCCCTCGCTGCGTTCTTTGCATCCAGTGTGTCGCTGTTGATTTAAGCTGAGAGTCACCATGTTGTGGCGATTTGAATTGATTTATCAGTCTGTGTCTGCGAGTGTGTCTTGTTTCTCTGTTCTTGTCAAGGCTAAAATGCAGTTTTTAGAAGTTGCAGTGTGCCTGGCGTTGACACATAAAGACCTCGAGCTCACAGCGGTAAAACGAACATGCAGAATTTTTTGGCTTTATGTAGGTATGTGTGTGTGAATTTATGCACTCCACAGTTCCCTCTACACGCACAAGCACTTGTATCCCCCACACGCTTACAAATGGCACACGTCCCGCTCCACACAGCTCGCTCCAGCCCTCATCCATACCCTGCCAACCCCCTGTGCTGCTGTAATCCAGTAGAGGTAAGCAGTAATTATGAAATGGCCTTTTAAGTCCCCTTCAGTTATTAAAGCCATTCATCTAGTCAGGGGCTGAATACATACGGCCCATATGTCCCCATTCCCTCATACATCTAAACAGCTAAACCCAATTACTGCCAGAGCAGCGCCTGCATCCAGCTTCATCCTCTGCCTCTGATATAGCTGAGTGCATTCAGATAGTGATGGAGGGACGCTTAATGATGGGACAGGTCTTTAATTGGAGTGGAGTTGTGATTGGCCATAACATGAATTGGATTTGCTTTTACTGGCTATACAGTTGTCTGAAGTGATTTGGTTTGAAGTCAAGTTTTCATATAAGAAAACATGAAGAGGGAGCATTAATGGCAGACTGTTCTCCCACTGCTGTGCTGAGACGTGCTTCACTCTTTAAAGGGGAAGGCTGGCAGTGGTCATCTTTCTTGTTGTTAACAAACCCCATGAAGAGACTAAAACCAGCACTAAACTGATCCTTCGAACAAGAGTCTTTAAGATTTATCTTCAGTAAGCGAGCAAGTGAGCTGACTTCATAATCGAGAGATGGAGTTGGTGGTAGACGCCCGCCAACCTGCAGACCACTGAGACCAACAAACAACAAAACTGGTTGTAATTCAAGTCATGGCTGTTTCTAGCAGCTTTTTATGCACCAAACATGGTCGTTTTTTAGCATCCCGTGACAGTTTTTCTTGCTGCCTTTCAGCCTCCATACTTGGGTGTTTTTTTGCGACCCATTGCTGTTTCCTGCAGCTTTTTAGCCCCCAAATGTCGGTGGTTTTTAAGTGACCCATCATGTTTTCAGCTACTTTCTAGTCCCCATACATGAGTGTTTTTCAGCAACCTGTTGCTGCTTTTCCTTTGGCTTTTTAAGCCCCCAAATGTGGGTGTTGCTCACCGACCTGTTGCTGTTTCCAGCAGCTTTTTTAGCTCCTAAATGTGGGTGCTTTTTAGCGACCCATTGCTATATTTCCTGCAGCTTTTTAGCCCCTAAATGTAGGTGTTGTTTACCGACCCATTGCTGCAGCTTTTTAGCCCCCAGATATGAGTGTTTAGAAGCGACCTGTTGCTGCTTTTCCTTTGGCTTTTTTTAGCCCCCAAATGTGGGTGTTTTTCAGCAACCTGTCACTATATTTCCAGCAGATTTTTACCCCCCAAATGTGGGTGTTGTTTACCGACCCATTGCTGTTTCCTGCAGCTTTTTAGCTCATAAATGTGGGTGTTTAAGTGACCCATCACTATGTTTTCAGCTACTTTTTAGCCCCCACATGTGGGTGGTTTTAAGCGACCTGTCACTATGTTTCCTGCAGCTTTTTAGCCCCCAAATATGAAGTGTTTTTAAGCGACCTGTTGCTGCTTTTCCTTTGGCTTTTTAGCCCCAAACGTGGGTGTTTTTTAGTGACCCGTTGCTCCTTTTCCAGCGTTTTCTTGCTGAGATATTTCTGCAATTTCAATGGCAATGGGTTGTGATTCACGACTTTTAATATCAGATGAAGCAATGAAGGTCTGTGTCATGAGACCTTTGTGTGTTCTGTCCATTTTTGTGCAGTATAAAGAACTTAAATATAAATATTTATTGAGATGAGGTTTGTTAATGTCTATTGTAAGTCAAGATTTTAAA
The DNA here is from genome assembly GCF_006386435.1 of Epinephelus moara. Lineage (NCBI taxonomy): Eukaryota > Metazoa > Chordata > Actinopteri > Perciformes > Serranidae > Epinephelus > Epinephelus moara. The sequence continues at coordinate 13,989,130 of NC_065520.1, forward strand.
GGCTTCTCTTGATTTAGATCATTTTTATTGGAACAGTGTAACACAGGAAGGTCCATTCTCCTCCCTGTAACAGTGTATTTAATTCTTCTGTTGGATTAAATTCAATAACCTTTATTGAAAAGGGTGACATGAGAGCAGGCTGGTCTTTTACAGGTGTGTGTGTCATGTGTTTTTATAGCAGAGCGCAGGTCAGAGCCTGTTTTACAGGTCTCTAGAAAAAATGGCTGCAGGGTTTATTGGTCAGTCCTGAGATTGGATACTAGATAGAAAAGTGTGTGTGTGGGTCTGTGACTTACATGTGTGTTTCTATAAGCATATCTGTGAGCACTGTCGTGTGTGTGTATCTGTGTGGTTGTGTGTGTAGCTGATTTAAAGAACTATAGCCAGAAGCAACAAGCCCCTTTTTTCCACTGTTGGCTCAAGTGTCTCCTTGGCAACTCACACACACACACCTGCTCCGTACGACCACCGCCACCCCCAGCGGTTTTGATGGAGGGGGCACTTTCTTGTAACCGTGGCAACCTTTCAGCCAGTGTGCTGAAAAGGCGCTTGCTGTGGAGCACATTGTAGTCCAGTTGATAGGTAAGTGTTAAGACCCTGCTGAGACACTGTGGGGAGGTTCAGCAGCGTGCCAGGGTTTTTATTGGGGTGTGTGTGTGTGTGAGTGTGTGTGTGTGAGCTTGTTTGTGGGTTGTGACTGGAGCAACAATGTCAGATTTAATATAAATAAGACAATATCCTGTTTAATAGTTTGCTGGTTGATTGGGTGGTGTAATAGGTAGGACACAGAGGCAGTGTGTGTGTGAGTGTGTGTGTGTGTGTGTGTGTGTCTGTCTGGCTGCTGTATTAAATCTGTACTGCACACAGCGTCTGTATGGCAAAGCCTGTAATTTGGACATTTCTGAGTTCATTTATTCTTGTGTTCACTGAGTGAAATAATTAGAGAGTTGTGTGCAGACAACTTTTATTCAGAATTGATAGCTTGCGCCTGCGTTTTTCGAGCCAGACTCCAACAATTACATTTTAATCATTCACACAAATTATCAGTATTGATAATGTTTTGACCGTCATGACTTTAAAGTATGAGTTGTATCCATGTGCATTCGTCACAGGTTGCAGGTGTGTCACAGGCATTTTTAAAGTACAAAGCAGCGTGATGGAGCGGTGTTAGTCCTTGCAGGGCCTGTCAGTGCAGCAGGACCCCAAGGCTACGTTTCAGGCAACGACTTCACTGCTGTCTGCTCAATACACACACCACAGCCTTTATTTAAGTCGCAATATACATAGCGCATTGAGATGTGTGCAGGTGGATGGTGGCATCTACAGTATGCAGCACGGTGTAGGCTCTTGACAGGGCGTCTACAGGTCCTTAAATTCAGTTTAATAAATATTATAACTTCAGTTTTTGTCAGTCCTCCTGTCCTCTGTCCTGCTCCCTCTCTGCTGATGTGATTCAGTGTGTGTAAGAAATGCTATCAGTGGTGGATAAGAGACATATTGACTACCGCTGTCTGCATGTCGACATGTTTATGCCTGTGAACACGTGTATTAATGAAGTATTGGCTTTTTACTGGCTAAGCTTTAATAGCACTTACAGTAACAAGCGTAGTCGCTGTAAACTCAAGTAATTCTGGTGGTTATCTTCACTTGGTTTCCACCACGGCCTCTCTGCTGTTCACTGGCTTTACTTTACGTCGTGTGGGAGTGTGTGTGGATGTGTGTGTATGAGAAGGAGGTCAGCCCCGGCACAGAGCGCAGGTGAGAGGCTGCAGGGTGAAAATGAATTAAACCAAAATGTTTCAAAGTACAGGAAAGGAACCGATAACGGAGCTTATCAATCCTACGGTCTTTGATAATTCAGCCCTGGGGCTCGTTTAACACCGGGTCTTGGTACCTCTCCCTGGTCATTTTACTTTACTCTCGGCACAATGTAGAAGAACCCTGATCAGCCTGTTCTCAATCCCAGGATGTCAAATACCGCCGCTTTGGCATGATATTGATGTCAAAGGCACCCTTTAGCGTCTCTATGAGATGCACCAGGCATCCAGCTAACTCTAGTATAATCCCATCTGTGGCGATACTTGATGCTGAGAGCCACTGACGAAGTGTAAATGGCGAGAAAGTATGTGTCGGGGGGGAAGAGAGTGGAGATGGATAGGTCAACCAAAACTGGACTTTCATGCAGGAGACCTTAGTTTGTGTCCAATGTTGTTATAACATTGCGCAACATAATTTAAGTACGTCTTGCGCTGACTTCGCTCACATAATATATTTACTAGGGCTGTCAAAATAAGGTGGTAATTTCGATTGATTGATAACGTGTTAAAAAATTAACGCTGATTATCGCGTTCCGTGGTGCCCTTTGACCCGGTGCGTCATTGAAGGCCACCATGGTTTTGTCACGTGATAGAGGCAGACAAGACGATGCTGCTCGATTGTCACTAGAAGATGCTGAGGAGCGTGATGACCTGGGATGAGAACAGGTTGACCTAACTCACTCTAACAACCATATTTCTACGCAAACATACTTCTTACCTTTACACTTCCCTGCAGTGCTTACATAAGAAAACTATGATTCATCTAAAAATCAGTCTTGAATTTGGTTAAAAATTGTCTCATAAAAAGCATCAAATCGAAGTGTCTGATACCTGTGGACACCCTGCTGGAGTGTTGGTGTGTTTGTGGATACTTGAGTGTTTAGTGTGAAATCCAAGCACCGTTTAGAAGTGGCAGTTGGCAGGTTCTTTGTTTTCAGCAACATTTTTTTGGCATCAAGGATGTTCTTGTGCCGCATTTCACAGAAGTTACTTGTCTATCAAAAGCTGAGTAAGTGTTGTGTTATCATGAGTATTTCTCCCTCTATTATCATTTGAAAGTTTTCTTTAAATGATAGTCTCAGTGTCTCATCACGGATAATTTAAAGACCCTGTGTGGTTCCTTTATATTGTGGTCATCAGTTTGATTATGTCAGCTTTGTTTCTCACTCAAGTGAAGGAGTATCGTCGTGGTCAGTGACTTCCTGATCTCTGCTGTTTTGCTCAAACAATCTTCTAGCATTTGAAGTAGACAAGTTGTTGGTCATCGACCAATGAGGGCGGTTTGCAGTGGCAATAATTGCATTCAGCGCATTTAAAAAGAAACAATTCTGATTTATTGAAAAAATTGATTAAAGGCTGGCAGATGGGCAAAGTGGCACCCTTTTTAGCAACAAGGTTTGTCGCTGTTGTTTAATATCATGGGTTCTGGCAGGTGGGTTAAAATCCGAGTAAGTTATTAATACTTAGGCCTACAGAAACAATGCACGCAATAGTCCACCTTCCACTTTCTCTTCCCCTCTCTAGCCCCCCTATCTCTCTCTCACACACACTGCACTGTGGCGCTCAGGCCTAATTGTCTCTGTCCTTTTCTCAGTCTTCAGTGCTGACAAGTGTGCTAGTGTAATTCATAAAGATGTCAGTTTACAATGTCATCGTCTATCGGGATGTTTCACTACGGACTTCATCATATGCCAGCTTGGTAAACATATCCCAAACGCATCTTTGTCATGTGCCGCTATAGTGACAGTGGGAGACAGTGACTCCCTAATGAGAGCTGAAAGAAAGACGCAAGTTACGAGGCATCGGCTGGCGTTGCGGTGGAAGGAAGCCGGTCAGAGATGTTTGTCAGATCTGTAGGAAATGTTGAATGCAATCAGGATCTTTAGCTTCACTCAACAGACTTTTAGGCTGTGTAATTGGTTATTACATACTGAAATGCACCTCCCGAGTTATACGTGACGTCTCTCCTGAAGTTTAGTTTTACTTTTAAGGAACTTTTTGTCCGAGAACAGCTAATCGTCTTTTGTACTAGTGATTCAGTTTCAAGTCCGTCCAGTCTTTTAATTTGCCCTAACTGCCGTCGCCAAACATCGTCTTTGCACAAAATCTTACTTTGGAAACCTTGACCCCCGACATAAGTCCTGCCACTTCTTCACGTGCCAAGAGAGAGATAAAAAGGAGCAAACCAGAGTGTGAGGAGGTGACATTATTGCTTGATCTTGGATGGAGGAGTGTTACAGCTGTGAAGGGCATCGCCATCGTCCTGGCCTGTTTGGCTGTTAGGCTGTTTGTCAAATATGTGCACCAGCTTGAATCAGTGGCAATCAGGCAGACGTGATGCGAACGGATCCGTGAGAGCATCTGCTGGCACAGCGGGCAGCGATATGTGATAAACGCTGATTTCACCCTCCATTGGATCGAGCTGGCGATGATAGCCACCTCTCCCCCGCTCATCCATCCTATTAAACCCTCATTATTCATTTACCTCCAGCCTCAACCGCCTGACATGCATGGAATGAGTGCACTCACAGCCCACACACACAAACACACACCAGTAAAAATAAATTCCATGTCTTTTCTTATTTCATCTAAGGCGGTCAAGGACACACGCCACTATCTCACACAGGCAGTATCATGACTTTTAATTTTTTCTCTTCTTGGACCAAAATTCCCACATTTTGTAGCGCTCACACACACACATGCCCATGCTTTCAGATGCACAGTCTCTCTGTGTATAGTGCAGCAGTGTGCTGGCAAGGAGCTTAATTCTATCAGGCTGCGAGCTGGACAGCCGTAATTACATTTGTGACACAAATCCTGCCTCTCAAATTGAGCGTTTTATTCCTGAGCGCTCCCCCCTCTCTATTTATAACCCCTTATTCCCCATAAATCCCACTTCCTCTCAGAAAGTCAATTTAGGACTTAAAAGGCAGCCACGCTCTGCTTACTCCCCCCCCCCTCCTCCGACTCTATCGCCGCTTCAGTTTCACTTCCCCTTTTCCCCCGCTCTACTTCAGAGCTTTGAAGCCTCTAAAATGACGTCTTAAGCAGTGAGTGCCATGATGCGGGAAAGTCATCCCTACAGGAAAGTTTCCGACAGAAAACACACTGCTTGCAACCTGTCTGTAACTTCTTTGAAGAGTGCTTGTCACCGTTTCATTGTGATGCACAACTGGGATGGATCGGTGTGTAGTTTTACCTTCGCCACTCTCGGTCACCCGTCCTTCAATTCCTCACGTAGGGCGGGTTCCCCTTTAGCATGACATTTACTCTTTTCTCCTTTGTCTCATTTTCCCACCGTTTTTTCTTACAGCTCTGCATTTCCTCAAATCTTCTCTTTTCCCGGCGCCTCCTCCCCTCCTCTCCGATCCCCTGCTGAATCAGCTGTGGCCTTCATCACTTCCCTGCTCCTCCGTCTCCCCTTTCTTCCTCTCTCAAGTTGGAGGCCATACCTGAGTACAGTATGATGGCAGTTCATTTATTCCCGCTCTCTCTTGCTTATGCATGAGCCTGTCAGTTCCCATAGTGCCGCTCCTCACCTGTCCCTGTACCACTCCACCTCATTCATCGTTTCTTTTCCCCTCCTTTATGTTGCTCCTATAGGACTCTGACTTTTTCCTCATTTCTGTCAAGCCTGTTTCCCCCCTTTCTCCTCTCTGCTCTGCTTCCCTCCACCTCCTCTCTCTCTACATTTCATCTTCATAGCTTTATATTTCTGGGTTTTAACCTTTTTGAGATTCATTCCAAAAAGCTATATCCATTAGGGAGAAGGTGTGTGAGCTGATTCTGATCGCGCAGGTTAAAATCAGGTGATCTTATTCTGACTCAGTCTACATCTAAACCTTAAAAGAATCATGCCAAGACGTCAATATCCTTAATATATTTTTTAAATATATAGATATAATCAAATATATATGTATAAATGAAAAAGTCCATGATTATGGTCCAGTCCAGACTCAAGTAGATCTTTAATAATCTTTAATCCTGCTTCAGTAAACATAGCTTGACCTTGCCTTAAAATATGTGTTTGTATTTTGTTCTTACAGTCTCTCTTTGAAGTTCCCGATCTTCTTAATCCTCGTATGTTTAGATAAGATAAGAAATGTTAGCTGCCAATACAATCAAAGATCAAACAAAACAAGTTACCAGAGGTGGGGGACTCAAGTCACAAAAAAGTTTGTCTTGGATGCGTCGGTACAATAGTCAAACATTATCCAGACATTAACGAAGGACGGCAGAGGAGATACCCGCACACCAGTGTAACTGAAAGCCACCAAAAGGTCCCTGTGCAGTTGACACAGTGTTGAAATCAGCTATAGAGACCAAAACCGTTTGTGTACCAGGTTGTAGACATGTTTATTTCTGCTGTAACGTTGGACATTTTAATGTGGGGGTCTGGCACTTCCATGTTGGCTCCTTTTTTTTTAGCCACAGAGGTTGCATGGATCAAACATTCATAAGTGCTATATCGTAGGCAACTGGACTTGCTTGCGTGTCTTGAAGACGTTTCGCCTCTCACCCCAGACCTGAAGAAGCCTCTTGGATGAGAGGCGAAACGTCTTCAAGAAACGCAAGCAAGTCCAGTTGCCTACGATATAGCACTTATGATTACCATGACCTGGATGACTGAGAATCTTCACTGACATGGATCAAACATGTGGCAGTAAAGAACCCTCAAAGAGAGGAACATAACTATCTTTTCAGCTAACCTTTTAGCTTACTGATTGTTTAGAATTATTTTCACTATATTACCGTTTCGTTCCATTCCGCCATTTTGTAAATGTCTTTGTCATCTCCTGGATGTATCTTTCGTGAACTACGCTACACTGCCTCCATGACCTCCACTGGTAATGCTACGTTTCTTCCGCATCCATAAGCTTTACGAAAACATGCACAAATACGGACGGACAGAAGGTTCCGTCCATGTCCGTAAACGTATCTAACGTTGAGCATAATGAGTCCTTACTCCCACCTCTGCAAGATACACAAATTAAGGGGGAGCAAAAAAGACAAAAAATTGTCTTCAGAGATGACTAAAACTTGTGAAAGATTTCTCAGACTGATCGGGCATGTCTTTGCACAGCCTTGGTTCTGGTTCAGTAGACGCAATGCACAACTTTACCCTGGATAAGACTTAATCTGGCACAAATGGACCAAGTATGGACTCATTCCAGTGCTCCCTCCCGTAACTCATCCGAACTGCCTTCCTTTGCCCAGCTCCTTCTTCCCCTCCTGCATGGGCTGATCTCAACTTCTGTTCAATCTCAGGGAGCATTAATACTTCACAAAGACCTTTAAACAAGAAAATATTAATATAGGAGATGAGCAGCAGTGAAATGTTTTGTTAGCAGTTGGGTAAATTTAGCTAAGAGCTTATGATCTCAATGCCCAGAGTCATTTATCAGTGGCAGCATATCTTATTATGGAGCAAAATTTCCTCCTCCTCCATCACCCAGGCCTCTTTTATTTCCCCTGCCCTCCCTCTCATCCTCTCTGTCCACCTCATCGCTCACAATCCCTCCCACCCTCTCTCATCTCTTATGTCTCTCAGAGCCTTCAGACGACGGAGCACTTGGCCCGACCCTCGGCCTCATGAAGTCCAGCTCGCTCGAGAGTCTCCAAACGGCCATGTCGGAGGCCAAGCAGAGTCGCAGCCAAGCCCAGGTGCCCTTTCACCGCCCGCGGCCACACATGGTCCGAGGGCGCGGGTGCAACCAGAGTTTCCGCATCGCCATCGACAAGTCCTACGATGGACCTTCTGAAGATGGTAAGACTTCTCATGAGCATTGTGAGTCGTAGAGCTGCTGCTGCCAACAAGAAAGAGACACAAGAAAACTTTAAAGAATGTTGTCGCTGTTGCTGTGATATAGGATTCTCTCCTAGACATTGAATCCATTTTAGATTGGAGCCTACACTGCCAATGCACATCCCTTAGGCTTTATAACACACTGGCACTCAAGAAGAGCCAGAGGCCTGCCAAGGGACAGTGCTTAGCCTAAGTACCTTAATGAAATGCTACATGATTTTATCCACTCAGCAATTTAGGAAGAGCAACTTTATATCTTGCAGCAGCATATTTTTAATGCTCTACCCCATGAACCCACAGACATGTTGGATGTTGAGTGTGTGATTACCGGGAAAATTATCCTCCGTGTTAGCCGAAATGAGTGACTTCATGCAGAATGTTGACTAATGATGTTTGGAAGAATCTGGAGTGTGAAAAATTACCCATCTGTGGTCGTGTTGGATGAGGAGTGTGACTTTGACTGCATTTGGCACAGAATGGCAATTGCACAAGATAAATGTGTATAGAAAATTCAGTTTTCTGTCTTCAGTAGGACCCCAGATTTGTGTTCTGATACTTTAAATAAAACATTAAGCCATAAAACAAAATCATTTTAAGGGACAGTTCACGGCAAAATCAAGACTACACATTTTCCCTCTTACCTGTAGTGCAGACATCAATCTAGATAGTTTTGTTGTGAGTTACTGAGAGTTGGAGATATCGGCTGTCGAGATGTCTGCCTCGGCTTGCGGTGCTCAAAGTGCCAAAAAAATAATCCACAGACCTTGTTGCAAGCAGTTTCATGTAGGAACTCATTTTGAGCCCCTCGTCCATGAGACGATGCACACTTCCTTTTGCAATTTGACCAACTGGCGGCTGTAGTTCCGTAGAAAGAAAACAGTTCCTTTTCAGAACGTTTTTTTTTTTAAACCATGCTCATGACAGAGTGAGATGCAAACATTAATTGCGTTCTTCTCGGCTGAGCTGTAACGTGAGCTAGCAGTAGATGCACGCTTCCTTCTGTGCAGTGATACGGCCGTGGATCTGCAAAAGTTAGTCGATTAAGAAGAAGATTAATTGCCAATAGTTTGATAATTGGTGAATTGTTCAGTTAGTTTCCAAGTTAAAACGTCAAACATTTGCTGGTTCAGGCTTCTTAAATGTTAGACTTTGCTGCTTAATTATGATAGTAAATGAAGAGTCGTCCGGTTTTGGACTGTTGGTTGGACAAGAAACGCAATTTGAGGACATGATGGGGTCTGAGAAATTGTGATAAGCAATTTTCAGGCATTCTGTAGACAATAAGATTATTCAATTAATTGTGAAAATAATCAGCAGATTAATCGGTAATGAAAATAATCGTTAATAATCGTAACATGGTTCCTAGTTCCTAAGCGTGCATCTACTGCTAGCTCACCTAGCATCACTGAGCTAGCTCACGTTACAGCTCAGCCGAGAAGAACGCAATTAATGTTTGCATTCACTCTGTCATGAGCATGGTAAAAAAGAAAAAAGTTCTTATAAGGAACTGTTTTCTTTCTACGGAACTACAGCCACCAGCTGATCAAATTGCAGAAGGAAGTGTGCATCGTCTCATGGACGAGCTCAAAAATAGTTCCTACATGAAACTGCTCACAACAAGGTCTGTGGATTTTTTTGAGTAACCAGGTCATGATTTCTGGAAAGAGACATTGCTGTTGAGTTTTTCAAATATATTTTTGGGGACTTTAAGCACCACAGGCCGAGTGCCATCTAGTTCCATTATATTGGAGAGAAGGCAGACATCTCTACAGCTGATATCTCCAACACTCTGCAACTCACACCAAAACTATCTAGACTGATAAACAGCCCTACAGGTAAGAGGGGCAATATGTGTTTTTAGATTTTGGGATGAACTGTCCCTTTAACTCTTTTTATTTTTTCTTGAGTTGGCTTTTACATGGAGGTTTAATTTCCCATAGTAAGTGATATGGCTGCCAGTAGAGCCCATCCAGGTGTGGAGCTTTGCCTCTGGCGAGCCCCCTGCACTGGGAGAGAGGCTGCCTAATAGAGGACTAACTAGCTTACTGAGCAGCTGTCTCAACAGCACAGCGAAACGTACACGCACACTGAATCAAATGATAAACGTAATACATGCAGCTGCGTTTATGAATATGTATTCCAGCCGAGTCCACACATATATTGCAACCTCTGCCCCGCTTCCTCCTCAGACGACGACCTGTCGGAGCAGAGCTCCGGCCATGAAACACCCGTCAGCAGCTCCTCGCGCCAGGGCCTGGACGCAGAGGATGGAAAGAAGAAGAAGAAAGTCAAAGGGAAGAAGAAAGAGAAGAAGACTAAGGGGAAGAAGAAAGCTGGCGAATCTGTGGATGATCCAGAGAAGAAGACCAAAAAGAGAGGATTTGGCCTCTTAAGGTATGTGTGTTTTCTGTATATTAAACTGCCTAGCAACAAGATGACTCATTGTGACTGGTTAGTCAGTGATAAATAAAGCAAAGCAAAGACGGCCATGAGGCTACCTTGAGTCTCCCAATTTAGAAGGTCACCTGCTTAACAAGAAATGAGTGAGCTAAAACAGAGCAGGTAATGAGGCTTGTGTTTCATCACTACTCCACAACCTCAAGGTTTTCCTGGAGCATCAACAAAACTCTGATTACTTTTGTGTTTGTGCCCAACCTGAACAGATTTTCAGAGGAGAATTGATTGGTTATTTTAGTTTCCTGTCTTGCCGTGGCGCAGATTGCTCAGGTTGAGGTTGGGTCAGGAAACAAAATGTCCTTTGCATCCCTCCTGTAAACAGCAGAGTTTATGTAGAAATCAGTGGCAAACAGCTGCCCTACTTTCCCTTGGTTAAGTTTCAACAAATTACCCACTGAGCCCAGCAGGATTATGGGATATTGGATTATTGGATATGAACACAACCTTCGCTGTAATGGAGGGTATCCATTATCTCTCAATCCAAGCAAAGTCCCACCGACACAGTACCAACGCAAGCCGCTTGTCACCCCTTTATCAACCTGTCCCCATCGTGATTGTGGTGGTCCAATCCTCCAATCCTTATCTATTGGCAGTGACACGGTGTGGTCAGTGTATCACTGCACTTCCAACACTTGAGATTCAATTAGGCTGTGGCGAGAGATAGCGCAGGCTGAGCGTTGGCCTACAGATGGCAGATAAGAATCCAATCGGCCACAGTGTCAAGGGCAGTAATGGAAGAGATGTTCACATGGTTAGGCTGGTAGTGGAGAGTAGGGCAGGGGAGAGAAGGGCGAGATGAAGGACACACACAGGGAGCCAGAGCTACAGACAGGAACACATGTCAGAGAGGTTGTAGTTGAGTGTAAAGCTGCCTAAAATCCAGTGCAGCCGGCGCTTCGTTCCCCCAATAAATGTTCCTATAGTTCCATTTCTTACACGCATCAAGCTTGTGCTGTTTCCCTGCAGCAGAATATGTAGGAGCTGACACTGCTAGCTGTGTGACAAATTGTGTTTATATATTTGGGAGGTAATCTCTGCGTCTATACTCCACAAGCACGCAGAACCTTTTCCAGTTATTCTCCTCATATCTCTGTTTATATGTAGGTGCCTGGATTTTTGTTTCTCCTCTTTGTTTTTTATTCTTTCTACAGTCTTTTTGAGTGTCCCTGTTTTGGCTACTCTTATTTTGAAAGGTGTAGCCACCAAGTTGGACGATCAGACTTTTTTATTGTGGGGTCATTTTACACATGGGCTAAATGACGGAAGGAGGCCACATAGGAGGGATGCTCCAAACTTTTACCTGGGATGCGCACTTTTTTATTTCTTTGACTCTGTGTCTGGAGCCTGAAGTTTTCACAGAACAGATGATGGTCATGTAAAAGCAGTAAAGTCTGAGTCTTACAGCTAGAATGGGAGGCTTTATATGTCGGCATTGTAGGAACTTATTTACCCCGTTTCCACCAACATGGAACCGGTACCATTTCAGTTCCCACAGCCTATTTTAAACTGAGTATTCTGACCAAAAATAGATTGGTTGAGAATAGATTCTCAGCCCGAACCCGACGGGCCGTAATTTCCCGCCACTATCCTCGGGCTCGGACGGGTCGGGCTCCTCGCAATAGACCTAGGCTATGGAACCAACTAATCGCCACCGCTGGCCGCGCACATGTGAGTTGTCGACGGTGACAACCTGTGTGTCGGCTTCGTAGAGTGTACCAAGTGCAGCACGATGCTGGTACATGACAGCAAGAAGATGGGGACCTCGACACTTAAGGGGCACATGACAAAGACTTGCCATGGAAAGAGAGACGAGAGTCAGCCTTCAATGTCCACGTTTGTATCCTTAAAAGAAATGTCGGGTTTAAACCGGGCTCGGGCTCATACAGTTAAAGGGACAGGCCACGCCGGGCGAACGCGAACTGTGTGTAGACATTAGTTTTTGGATAACAACAAATATCTGTAACAACACAACAAAGGTTTGCAGTTGTTGTGTGCTCCGCAACGCCCTCCATTGACAACACATCCTTGATTTCAATGGTGTCAATGCAAAACTGGTGGAAACATCAGCTGGTTCGCTAGATAGCACCAAGGTACCAAGAAGAGTGAACGGAGCCGGCTCAAGAAGCAGAACTAATTTGGTGGACAAGGAGTAATTGTGTGACAGCTGCTCTGCAAGTTGCAAGTGCTCTGGTGTGGTTTATGACTATTACAGCATTTGTCATAATTCTAGGTTCGGTGTTTTAATGGAAATGCACTATATATAATGTTGATTATTCCATCTGTGTCCGTCTCCTTTTTTTTCTTTTTCAAATGTAAACACCTGCTCAGCTAGCAGTTTATGGCGCCAAGCTTGATAATAATAATAATAACTCAAAGGCTTAGTTCAGACTTTTTGGAGTTGGGTTGTATGAGGTACTTATCCATACTAAGTGTAGTTTTTTCACCACCCTACTTTGCCATCAGAGAGCCATTTCCAACAGGGACCTGAAGCGGTTAATTGCTTTCTTTAAAGCCACCAGACTCCTTTAACGAAAACATTTTTCCTCACAGAACCAGTGGTGCTGCAAGGGGTGACCAGGAGGGTCCATGGCCAACAATACTCTCTTAAAGAGGCTGTGGCGTGCCTTTGAGCTTATGCAAAGATAGTGGTATCTTATAAAACTAGACAACTTGAGCAAGACTGGTACCAGCCATGTCATGAAGGGGGCTCAGTAGTGCTTCAAAGTTGGGCAAAGTTTTGGCGAGGGAGAAGCCAGCATGGCCATTTTCACAGGGGTGCAAAAACATTTAATGTTTCCAGCTTTTCATTTTTAATTATTTTAAAACTTTAATTTTATTTAATTTGTATGACTGGCTGGACGAAATAAGCAACATGAAGGTGTCACTTTGGATGTTGGGTAATTGTGACGACATTTTTCACTATTTTTAATCCACTGGTTGATTGAAAAATAACCTGCAGGTTAATCTATATAAAAAAATCGTCTAATACAAAGCAGTTAAAAATCACCTCCACTTGTACCAACAACAACATTTGAATTCATTTTTCTACATTAAGTACTTTCAATACTATTTTAATAAAAATTTATTATTTTTTTAATGCAAAAACATTTCATTTTTCCAGCTTCCCAAATATGAAGATTTGCTGCTTTTCATTTGAATTGTTTTAATACTTTAATTCTCACCTCAACATATGTGAATGAAACGGGCTCTCAGGGTGCAGACACGCCCACTTTAACTAATCTTGTGCAGGTTTCTGTTATTTTATTAACATAACTGTAAAACAATACAACAAAGTATATCAGGATATGTACTGCAGCAGCACAGTGGAATTACTGAATTCCCTATGACAGATTTTTGGGAGTTGCTGGTCCACCACTGCCTCAATCAATTAGTTTGTTTGTGGTATTTGACTTTCAGATCTTAACTGACGTTGTGTCCATAGCAGAACGTTGTTTAGCCTCCGGGACGGTTAGAGGATCAGAGGAATATAGCTAATTGGAAGATTGATAACACACACGCTAGGGGGTTTATACGTAGCAACATCATCATGCAGAAACCTACGTCACGTCACATGGGAAGGACGATGATATAAAAACCTAAAAGAAAAAAAAATATTTGACCCGCCCTTTAAAACGTGCTTTTATACCCAAATACATCACCAAACGAACAGATAAAATAAAGGAACCCTCCAGTCAAAGTAGACTAGGAACAGCCCTAATCTTTATCCCATGCTAATTTCTGTTAACGTTATGACACAGTTGTTAATGCTGACACACAATGCATGTAGTCACACACAGACACATCTTCTCCTCTCCCTCGTTTGCCAAGTCATCCTTTTGAATTGGCAACAATAGCCAGAAACACTGCGAACCAGCCCACTGTTGATCCAAACACAGAGGCTGAGTGCATCTCTATCTCAACAATAGCACAGAGTCTTGTAAAAAGCTTCCAGATTGTTGCTGCACACACTAGCCTTCCTCTCCCTGGCCTTTATCTGGCCGACTTGATCGTTATTGAACTTGAAATATGACTTAATTAGCCGGAGTATTGCGCGGTTCAATCTAATTGCAGCTCTCAAATGTTATTTTACTCCAATGGCAGCATTAGGAAAAGGGCAAATTATAAACATACGACCTCAGTTTACCTCTGCAGTGAAAGTGTGCGCAACAGCAGCTAGCACAACAAATGTTGGAAGTCGGCCCTGTCCTTTCAGCGGCCACAAATATTTAGTTTAGCTGCACCAGTGTTTGAAGAACGAGTTGATTTTGGCGGCGGTATATTGCAAACAGCTGGATGTAAGGTGACCTCTGGAGATCCCATTTGTTGTGGCAACATTTGTTCTTTTGCTCAATCCATATGTGATCCTCTTTAGATGAACTCTACATACAGTGTATCCTGTCTCTGCACAGCTGGTGTGACTCTCATTGTTCTACATTATTACACCTGCTGGCACGATGAGAGTGCTTCAGTTAAAGGTCAGAGGTCGTGACACTCAGACTGTTTAGTCCAAGTGAAATCAGACTTGCTTCACATATCCAGCTGTCATTTCAAATTACTCTAATTGGCCTAATCAAGGTGCTGTAATCAGGGATGGATGATTGTTTAATATCATCATCTGTTGACTTTTGTTGGATTGTATCATGATGATATGATCATATTGTGTGTGTGTAGTAATGATCTAAAGCAAACTGTAGTTATGAATTAACTAAATAAAAGTTCTTGTTGTGTTCGTGCTGCTGAAATTGGGAAAAAAGTGGATTTTTTTATGTGATTTTATTTATATTTGCCACATGTATAAATGTTGGACGACCATTGATACGCGTTCTAGATCCCAGGTCGTCAAATACCAATGCTTTGTCACGCCCCTTCAGCGTCTCATACCGACCCACAAGGCATTATTTTGTATGACACACAGCTGTTTCCTGGGTGAAACACGCTCCAACAGGTAGTTAATACGCAGTCAAATGGTCTGATTAGGTTTAGGCAACAAATATACTTGGTTAGGTTCGGAAAAACATGTTTTTGGTTGAAATAAGTGCGTAACCTTTTGGTAGTAGTGCCTAAAATACCTACGTCAGTTATGTAACGCTATGCAGTGGTGTAGTGGAGGGTATGCACAGGTATAGCGGGTATACCCACCTCTTTATCTGGCAGTTTACCATACACTAGAGTTGGCTGCAATTAGCAGTCTGAGTAATTAAACGTCCGCCCCCTCGCTAGTCGGCACCAGAAATTAGTTAAACCAATTAGTGTTTTATTCACGTACAAGGCCACTTAACTGTCATGCAGCCGCCCGCCACTAGTGGGTGCTACAGAGCCGTCAGACAGCAGTCCCCCTCCAAAATGGTGGGAAATTGGAGAGATGTCCTCACGCAAAACCAGCACCGTTTGGCAGCACTTTGATCTAGAAAATTAAAACACGTTGGCATGTAGGCTGTGTAAGAAAAAACTGGCATATAATCAGTCAACTGGAGCAATGCGCAACCACATTCAACTCAAGCATTTGGATGTTAACCTGCACGGAACGACAGCTGCTGCTGCTAGCGGTGCGAGCCACACTCAGACCAAGTTGACACCATTCACCCAGAGATGCTGTGATCCCGCCTGGTCTGAGGAGATAACGCAGCTCATCTTGACAATGACCTCGCAAGATATGCTTCCACTTAACTTTGTTGAAGGTAAAAGCTTCAGGAAGTTAATGGAATGTGTTGAGCCTGAAAGTGTCTCGTACTTCAGCGGCATTTAAAATCCGACATGGTTGTTGAAGATTGTGATTAAAGGCTTCGAAGGGCTCTTAATGCACGCAATATTTTTTGGGACAATGTTTCAGATACTCAGACTGTTTTCTGAGTGTTTTCCTTTTTTAGACGAGTCGTCTAGTCTTAATTAAAATTTTCATTTAGTCGACAGGGAAATTAGTCACCAGGAACATCCCTAGTGTGTACCCATCAATCAGCCAAAAAGCCATTGGAATATAAAGGACAGTATGTCCAATTCCTCTTCAGTAACCTACTAATCTACCTAGTAGTGCACTCACCTCATTAACTACCACTACACCACTGACGCTACATTAAAACAACACTGAATTTTGGTTTCCCATTGAATGTACTTACCATAAAACTTCAATTAAAAGCCTGGTTTGGCTGCACATTTTGACAAATAAAAGCCTGTCTCAATTAGAGGCCTGGTCTGGTTGCCAAGGATACATTGACGCTACATTAAAACGACATTGAATTTTGGTTTCCCATTGAATGTACTTACCATAAAACTTCAGTTAAAAGCCTGGTTTGGCTGCACATTTTGACAAATAAAAGCCTGTCTCAATTAGAGGCCTGGTCTGGTTGCCAAGGATAGAGGTTCTTCGGATGTATAAAAGTGGGGTGTTGGCTACCTCACATTATGTGTCCATTTCTCAGTTACCCTGTAAGCTATTCATATTCCTTTATTCCTTTATTTAATTGTATTTCCCCGTGTTTACTGAGCAACAGTTTTGTGTAAACAGAATTAAAGGCCTGTCTCATAAAGAGGCCTGTCCCTAATATAGGCCCATTGATTTCAGTAATTTAAGCAAATATGTGACTTACGTAAGGTTACGTTAAAACTATGTTGAGTTTTGGAACAGTGGTCTCCTCGGTGTGTTTTTGTGACCCATCCACCTCACTTCCTGCCCACCCAATGCCACATACCTTGCTCTTTATGCTACTTCAGTTGCTCTCCGGGTCAGATTTTGACGCCCTGGCTACGTAGGCTCTGCGTAGACACGTACTTGCACTTTCCCAACTCAACACAGTGGCATAAAAACCCCACCGCTAACTAGTGTTTTATTGGTGTCATTGCAAAGCACTACGCCAGCACACAAGTACAAATACTCACAACGAAGCTAGGCTAGTGTGTGCTCTGCATAAAAGCCTACACACAACTATAAATCAGCCTTTGGTCAACAGGTTGCCTTTGACAAAGCATCGGCACATGATGACCTGGGAGTGAGAACGGGCTTACAGGGCTTAGAAGAAAATAAAAGTTAACATTTGGAGTTCCTTGACAATTCGACAAACTCTATCTGCTGATGCTGATCATGTTATATGATTGAAACCCTCTGATTTTTTAAGTTTAACCATCCTGTTCTCTCCTCTTTTTCATCACCAGGCTCTCAAAGCCCCGTCCGTATCCTGTCTCCCTGATTGCTAAATAACCCCAGACAAATGGCAGTGCCCTTCAGACCTTCCTCAGTAGAGGTTGACTGCTTGTCTTGTCTGTATTCAGCAGACAGCAGTGAAGTCTTTCCCTGTAACATAGCCTCAGGGGCTGCGCCACTGACAGACCGCAGAAAGACTAACACTGGAACTCGGGGCTGCTCTGCTGTTTTCTCTCAACACCGCTGCCACATCCGCATGCTCCTGTAGAACAAAGAGGACAGTCTGGTCAGGGGTTTCTGATGTCTTTATCAAAGAGCAGGTTTACATTACGCTTTCTCATTTTAATAAAACTTTCGCCAGCAATATTATTTTCTCAAAAAAGTACAGGATAGGATTCCCTGTGCTCTGCACCACATATTTTCACAAGTTTCTCTTCCCTGGGAAGTTGATGGTGGCGTTAATTCCAGTGTGTGCAGCTTATGCTTGAGCTCACACTTGGTCTTGTTTTTGTGCGGATTAGACATATTATGGTTTGATCCAACATGACTTAATCAGGAGGTCAGGGTTTGAAGGATATAGCTTGTGACTAACATCCTCTTGAATCATCAAGCGGGTGTCGCTCCCAAGTGACACTCAGCTAAATGGTGGAGCTGTGTGTATTTTTACGATGTTTATCCCTCATGTGACTCCATCTGCATCTTGAGAGCGTGTAACCAATCATCGGGTGTGTCATCGCTCAACTGCCCCTACCAGCCCCACTGGGCACTGACGCATCCCGTCTGTCCCCGCGTCCCATCACTCACTCAGTCAGTCAGGATCAATGTTGAGCTGTCGCTATCAGCACACGTCCCACTGTGACAGCACACCAACACCCCTCCGCCAATTTAAGGGACATGAAAGCTGGCGTTTTGAGCCGCTGTTTACAAATCCACATACAACATGATATATCCTCTCCCCCCCACACTCCTCTGTTTGCAGTGCTGGAGAAATCCGACAGGGAAGCAAGCCAATTAGCGCCGTCCGTTCCGCTTTTATCCTATCGCAGAGCAGCAGGATGTGCAGGGTTGAAAGGTAGTCACTGGTGGGCTGTACGCCACAGAGCCAAAGCCTTGTTGTCAAACTGCATGTTGATTTCTGATGGATTACTGCTCCCTTTCCTTGAACCCTTGCACCCTTCCTCTTTTAATGTCATGATGAGGCCCCTTTTTTTCTTTACTTCCCCTCTTTCCGACATCACGTCCTTCGTAATTTCCCTCTTCCCCCATCTCATCTCTCCATTTCCTTGAATGAAGTATTGATTTAAACGGGCTACATTAGAAAAAACGAGCTCTCCAGTCCCGCTTCAACTCACACAAGTTTGTGATTATCTATGATTAAGTGTGCTAATATGAGCTCTGTGAGGTCCCAGAGACCTCCTGCCAATTAATCAAGCACAAGGCGTGTTGTTCCTTGAATTCTTGTCTTTGTGAAGAGTCTGTTGTCTGTTCTCTTTCCTGTAAATGCTCAGCCTTAATGGCTGTCACTGCTTGGCAGACGTTAATCATCCAGTTTTTGTTTTGAGGTCTCACAACAGAAACTTCCTACGCTTGATATCCTATCGTGTCTAAGTTTAGGATGACATCCATGAAATCCATCCCCTTCAGCCGGCTTGGTCACCACAGAAACAATGGAGCCCATATATCAATAAGCGCCTGCACCTCCGTACTACTTCTTCTTTTTTTTTTTTTTACCACTGCTTCTCTCAGTTCGCACGTCACTTCCTCTCTTTGGTTTGCTGGATCACTGCTTCTCTCAGTTCGCACGTCACTTCCTCTCTTTGGTTTGCTGGATAGTCCATTTGCATTTCCCACTGTAAGCAAACCCCATCACGGTTCACTTGCAAGTAAACCAAGACCCCCAGTTTTCAAGTGGACAAGGGTTCGCTCGTTTGGTCCGCACCAGAGTTCGAATGAGCGTTCACACCACTCCAAATGAACCGAACTATCCTCGGAAGCCGACCAGGGTTCGTCTAAAGCGGACCAAATAGCGCCAGTGTAAATGCGACCTAAGTGACTCAGTTTTGAGCTTCAAAAACCCCCTTCAGCATTAATAACTACTGTTAGCTTGTTTAGCAGCATCAGCATGGCTAGTGGCGCTGAAGCAGTTCGACTGACTCAACGTGGCTACCTGGGGGGAGATTGGACGGTGGCCATTATGCACCGTAGCAACACCTCACCGTCACTGAGACGGCGTTACACGCAGTAATTGGTGAATTAGTAGTGCTGCTAGCTAACTGCCACGCACCCTGGTGCAGTGCAGAGCGGCCAACCAGTTGAGATAGGAGAGTGGGCAGTGGGCACCGTGTTGCCAAATGTTAGCGCAGCTAGCCGACTGTCAGCTAAGGCAACAGAAAATAAAATAAAAGGCGAAGCTAAATGGATAGTGCTTTGAAATGTGGTGCTAATGCTTACTGAGTCACTGGAGTCGGAGTATTGAAAGCAAAATTAACCAAAACTGAAATCCCTATTCTAAACATAGATACAGGCATGACAGGAATCAGTTAAGGAGGGAGGTCTGAGAGAGGATAAGACACACCATGAGTTTAGGAATTGTTTCTGTAATAGGAGAGTTTCCTGCTCCTACTACTTTTTCTATCTTTAAAAGGTAAGTTAAGAGAGGACAAGCAGTTAGGATGTATTCCTGTAATGAGGACCCTTTTTATTCTAACAAACCAGAAAAGTTTCCTTTGCGTCTGAAAATATTTTAGGGAGAGATCAGCTTGGTAATGGGCGTCTATAACTGCAAATGTAGAAGCTTTAGCTGGCTGTAGCACTAATCACTGAGTACGAAACACCTTTGCAGTGTCACAGACTGTGACTTTAAACCCAGCAGAGTGAGGAAAGGAAAGGAAGGAAGAATAGACAACTATATGAATGGGCCCTGGTTGTCAAAAGTGTTGGTAGGCATACCAAAATCCCTGTGACATGTTTGTGAGGGTGTCTTAGCAGTGACTCTAAGCTGCGACGGGGGTAAATTGGAGGTGCATTACCTAATCCCAGCGTCGGTTAATGCTCTGCAGGTGGATTTCTTTGATCCACCATCTCATCTGGCGTTTAAGGGCTGTTAGCTGCGCCGATATGGAATATGGAGTCTTCAAGAGTATTAATGTTAGTATTCTCTTTGGTAAAATATGCATAAGGCCATACATTTTGCACACAGGACAAACCTATCTCCTGTGGATAACGCTATCGCTCTCTCTCACTTCATCTCTATTCATCTCTTTATCTTTCCATAAATAATATATGCCAAACCACAAATCACTTTCTTTGCAACACTTGACATGTGTGAAGCACACGGCTGTGGCTTACTAATCAGGGCACGTTCCCAGGGACGGCGAGGCCGCGCAGACGTGCATTCATGCACTTGTACGTGTAAAACCTGTAAACGCCGGAATGATTGAAATGGAGACAGTAATCATGCAAATCCCGCGGAGGGTTAATGTTGCCTCTCTTATCTGCTGTTGGCTTTAACCTGCAATTAGAGGAACCCGGAGTTGTTTACGTATGTGTGAAGATGTACATTAAATACAGAGTGTGAATCAGATGTTCATTGTGTTTGTGCGTTTTCTCAAATTGTATTAGTCAGTCCTTTTCTGGAGTGATTATGGCTCTCAAGCTTATCTTGCCCTTACAATTCCTAAATGCAGTCCTCCTACCAAATCTCTCAACCCCCAGAATGTGCCGTAACATTGAAATACTGTTAACAGCGAGCAGTGAATCACCCTTCATAGAGAAAAGGTAGTCTTAAGATGACAGCTATTTCTTTTTTTCTCTTCATAATTCAGATTTGTGCCCAATTTGCTCCCTCCGAGACTCCCGCCGCCCTAAATATAAAAAGCTGCCAAGTATTTTTCCAGTCGTTGAAAATGAGCTTTCGCATAGCAGAGGCAGCTTCCTGTGCCCTCTATTGAGGCATAATTCTAATTTACAACTTTGCCATGGAGGCAAACAGACACGGGCGCTATCACCGTCGGCAGCCGCCGGAAAACAAATTAACTTTTTTCCCTCCGTTTTCTCCCCTCCATCCAGCGCGATGGGCAGCTTTCCTGAAATGATGTGCGGGTTTATTGGCGTTGATGTGAGCTGTCAGTCAAATATCAGAGGGATGGGGAATTGACGGCGGAGATGATGAGGAAATCCTCATGCATATATATCAGCTGATAAAGGGGCAGTCACAACAGGCCTCCCCGCCCCTCCCTCCCTCCCTCGCTCTCCATCTCTCTCTACATCACTCACGCTTCCCCTTGAAATCTCCCCCCTTCTCTTCTCGCACAGAAGGCTTTTATGTTCCTTGTCTTTCATGCCCTGGCTACACCTGCCTCTTCTTCAGCCACACCGTTTGGCTCTCTCTTATTTACAGCTCCGCTCCTCAGCAGGGAGAGGAGGGGGAGGGCGGGGATGCCGACTCACTCCTCTGCAGTTTGACCGTGACGTGGCTCCACCAGAGCAGTTGAAGAATTAATTGCTTTATTCATAGGCTTCAAACAGCTTGTTTACCCCCTCCTCTCCTGGAGTTTCCCTGGAAGTTTTGGAGGATTTCATTTTGGCACTCTTATTTTTAACTTCTTTCGTCCACAACGTTATCTATAGCCGTGGACGGAGGCATTACGTTCTCAGGCTTTCCCTCCTTCTATCCCTCCCCATCTCATTAACCTGGTATCTCAAAACACCTTAAGGGAATTTCTTCAAATTTGGCTCAGATTTCGATGTGGACTCAACCATGAACCGATTAGATCTACGTGGTCAAAGGTCAAGGTCACTGTGACCTCTTCCGTCTCATTCTTGTACATATGATATACCTCAAGAACACCTTGAGGAATGACTCAGCTTTTTACGTCTGGAACCTCCTGTTTACAACAGGCTTGAGACACGCCTCCGTTGAGGACTTGACTCAGATTCTGGAGTTACTCTTTTATCCCGAAGCCTTCTTAAGGAATCTGATCCCGCTTGATTCAGCGGTGGGAACCTCTTGGGACCGCATGCCTCTGCTGACATCGACCCCAGCAGGATTCGAACCTGTGACCTGGAAGACGAGTGCTCTAACCACTATATGAGTGAGACCCCCAGGAAGACCTTGAGGGATTTTCTATATATTAAGAGCAAACGTCCACTTGGGCTCAAGAATCAACAGATCAGATTTTCATAGTCAAAGGTCAAAGTCACTGTGACCTTTCATACATCATATTCTCATGATCAGAATATCTCAAGAACACCTGAAAGGAATTTCTTCAAATTTGGCACCAACGTCCACTTCCAGTCAAGGATGAGCTGATTAGAATTTGGATCTCAAAGGTCAAGGTCATTGTGACCTTGCAGCCATCAAATTCTCGCGAATGTGATATTTCAAGAGGGCCTTGAGGGAATTTTCTCATATTTGGCACAAATGACCACTTGAACTCAGGTAATCAACAGATTAGAATTTGGTGGTCAAAGGTCAAAGTCACTGTGACCTTTCATCCATCTTATTACCATGAACACAATATCTCAAGAACACCTGAAGGGAATTTTTTCTAATTTGGCTCAAACATCCACTTTCAGTCAAGGATGAGCTTATTAGAATTTGGTGGTCAAAGGTCAAGGTCACTGTGACCTCCCAAGACATGTTTTGGGCCATATTTAAAAAAAAGTCATACCCTAATTATGACAAAATTTAACACAAAGTCTAATAGATAATATGATGAAGTGATATTACTTATCCAAAAGGCAAAGGTCAGCTTCATGGTGACATTATAAGGTTCTGCAGAAACCCTTTTCTGGCCATAAATCAACGCCATAACTCAGGAACAGAAGGAGAGACAATTGGTCAGATATTGAATTGTGTGTGTGAGGCATCCACGTTTTCACAAACATGATTGGAAACTCTAAGTGCATCTTGACTGGTTCATGGCGGCACACAACTGCGAGGTGGTAATTGTAGTTATTAATACTGATTTCCATCCTCTATTATGCAAGGAGCAATCTTCAGAAAGCTAATCACTCGGTAATGTCCTCTCGAGTTTTGCCTTTGGCTGTCACATTTTTCAAACGGCCCGGATCTCATTTAGAAAATTTTTATTTCTACCGGTAACGTCTGTGACTCATTCGAGCGAGGAACATGATACGCACATTTGTACAGTGAATTATTGCCTGTAAGGTAATTATCAAATGAGACAGTGAGCCGAGACTTCCATTTGTGTTGATCAGTTTCACGATCCATCAATTCCTATCGAGTTATGACATTTGAATTGACCCTGAGGGAGGGACGCTTTGAAGTGCAGACACATTCGTATCGGCCAGACAGCTCAGCGGCATTTCAGCGGCCGACTGCCCATCACTCACCGGCCAATTAAAGGTATTCATGTGGCCACAGGAAACAGTCATGACCAATTAGCATTTGATCTTACGTACTCACGCACACACATACACTCAAAGCATGAGGGCGCCAGGAAGCGATTACACCTCCAATGGCGGTTATGTCCTATTCAGTCATCTTCATGCCATGAGTGATGGATGGGCTTCCTCTGCCATTTAATGTCTAATGACACACACATGCAAGAACACACACACTTGTGTCTTTCCTTGCCTCCTCATCTCCCACTAAAACACACACAGAGCGTGACCTCTGCTTTCCAGACGGAGAAGGTTAAGTGTTTCTTGTCTGAGGATGTGCGGAGGGCCGGAGGAGCCAAGAGTCTAACCTTTCCCAGTCTGCCAATGGCTCTCATCTGGTGACCTAGCCTTTTCCCCAGCCTCCAGCTGGGAAAATGTTAAGAACTTTGAAAAAGCATTGCAGAGTTCACAGATTTTTCAGCAGTAAATACACCAACACTATGCGGTTATGGTGTCAAAACATTTTTCCACTCGCATTAAAAGCTCTAATTTTGCTGGATCCTAAACTATCTACATGAATTAAAATAATGTGTGTACTTTTTCGACTCTAAATGTGTTAAAAGGGTACTTAAGAGTTGTTGAAGTGGAGTTGTATGAGCTACTTATCTATAGTCAGTGTATTACTTACAGTAGATGTATGATAATGTCAACGATTAACACTGAGTTGAGGAGTTTTTAAAAGCAAGAACCTCAGTGCATCCTCCGTCATCAGTGCACCATGGTCAAAAGACAGGTGGTACTTCTTTTTCTTCCAGTCTTTTTCTTCTTCTTGGCTGTGCTCATCATGCGCCCTTCCCCCTCCCGTTAATCCCCACATTTAAAGCAGACCTTTTACCTTTTTACTCATGTGCGTTTCTTGTATTGTGGTATGACTCACCCCTGGTCTGCAGCAAAATGTATATTTAGCAACACATTCTCACTCTGACCTCGTCACATATCGACGTTTGGTCATGGACTTTCCATGGTGAACTATTATGCGCAAGGTACCTTGAGTGCGTTGAAGGGTAGTCGTTCTGGGACGTCGTGTCAACTTCTGCCTTTTACATGCATCGTCTGTTTTCAAAATTCACCTCCATTTTCACAGGAAATGTACAGTTTGCATGGTTTGGTGTGGGCAACAAAGCACATGGTTGAGTGTAGGAAAAAAGAACAGGGTTTGGCTTTACAATCTGGAAGTGAACACCGATCTCCCGGATGAAAGTTGTTGGACCCATCCACCACCCTTCCAGCCCGCCCTACTCGGACTTCCACCCCCTTAACTTTCATTGTTGTCCCGTCACATATCCCCCCTATGCCACCGGGCACTGTTAAACAATAACAGCGACCAGCAGACTTTAATGAATGGCCTATTTGTCAGTGTCTGATGCTGCAAGTCACTCACCAAATGCCGCTTTTCGACGACTTCGGAATGAGACCAGGTTTTAGCGACCTAACAAAAGGCCCACCCCGAATAGTCAATACCTTAAATTAAAATGTATGCTATACTGAGAATATTTTCACCACTTAACCTTGCTGTCAGACAGCCCCTTTCCCTTGGTGCCACATTTTCTCAACCCTAGAACTTCTGTATTCGTACGCATCTCTCTCTCTTTCAGCTTGTTTAGTCACTGCCTTCAAAAGTTCTTCCCTATCCTCTGGTTCAAGGTATCATCTGGTCTCCACAATGAACAGCATTTTGTCGCGTTTTTATCCTCCATAAACCACTCAAGGTCTGATCCAAACAGCCGGCCTGCAGTGTGTTGAACAGTTGCACTTATGTGTAGGAATACAGAAGTTCTACAGTTGAGAAAATGTAGTGCCAGAGGAAAGTCAAGCATTGAAAAATACTCTCATTCGTCCATTTAGACTGATACAGCCTTTTTTTAGGTAGGCCTTTTTTTTAGGTGGCTAAAATACGTTTTGCTGCTAACCCCCATCCACAGTAGGTAGGGTTAGGGTTAGGAGTTAGGGCTAGGGCTGGGACTAGATGGGTGGAGGAGTCACTGTACTTACCACCCGGTTGCTGATGCTGTTTTTGGACTGTATACACACACGCTCACACAGGCAAAACATCAGCCACCCTCCACAATGGCAGGGTGTGAGAATGAAGCGTGTAGCCCAGCGGTCTCGTTAAATATTAATGGCATCCCTGACAGAAGAGGCAAAGGGAAGAGGAAAGACAAGACAAATTGCCAGTGGCGACGGATTTTTTTTCTTCTCTTTTTCTTGTGGAATTGCTAAAATATACAAATCAGAATGCAAACGATTAAAGGGAAGCCCATATTTCAGCAGGCACCCCTGGACGGCACAGCACTCCCTCCCTCCTGCATCAGCTTGTTCTCTCCCATACTCGTCTGTCTACCTTTTATTCCTTGTTTTTCCTTTCTCCCATCCAGTCCTTCCCTATTCCCTTTCCTGGCACCTCCCTCCCTCCTCCCTCTATCACTCACTCTTTTGTCTGACTGAAGGATCAGTACTCTGGGGACTGGCCAGGCGTTGATTAAGAAGGGCTTTCCATATCTGCTCCGTGCTCCCGTGAGAACAACCTGCTGTGTATTCATACCTGCCTGTCTGCCTCCACCTTGTCTCCTCCAGGTGTTACATCAGAGTCATTTAAAAAGGGAATTAAACCGATTCCTCCCTTTTTGACCGTTATATATCAGTAGCGAGGCCCGTGCTTCCTCTGCAAATCATCTCATGCACTTGCTGTGCATGTCTCAGTTGAAGGAGTTTCAAGAATTGAATATCAAAATAAGAACTAACGGATGAATCCTCCTCTCGCATCTACCTCCCTACATTATTAATGTGTTCTAAGTGAGGCTGTTTTAACTGCGATTAGCATCGGGTGGATCTTCCTTAGCTGCAGTTTTATCTCTCACAGTCTCTCCGTCTTATTTTTAGTCCTGTGGCTGCTAATATCAGCCATTAATGGAAGCTGATTTGGGCCAAATTGCTGGTATGCGGCGCAGGGCATATGGAGAGGAAGTCAGATAAAAAGATTTAATTATGCCCAGTGGGGAAAACTCAGGACCTGCTGGCTGTTTTCATTATGAGATGGGGCTTTCTGCAGAGAGGCCAGGATTGGCTGATGGCGCCGTCAGTCACAGGAGGGGGGTTTCAGCGGCCCGGCTTGACCTTGTTGTTCGGTGACAGTCGACTTGTAGCCTGATCCCCAGTTCCACTAGGAAACCACACCAATTTTAAAGAGAGCTTGTTGTCTATTTTTTGCTGCGAATGTCATTCTGTCTATTTCAAGCCGGGAATATTTTCCGACTAGTCTCACCGTGAAGCAGCGCCGCGTTGCCAGAACAGGAGAAGGAGGCTCCGTGTTACATCACAACTCTCTGTAGTGTTAAT
Organism: Epinephelus moara; assembly: GCF_006386435.1. Taxonomy (NCBI): domain Eukaryota; kingdom Metazoa; phylum Chordata; class Actinopteri; order Perciformes; family Serranidae; genus Epinephelus; species Epinephelus moara. Next base: position 14,016,089 of record NC_065520.1, read on the forward strand.
CTCTCTCTGTGTGTCTCCCGTTTCTCTCTCCGTCTGCTCCTCGGTTTGTTTCTCTTTCACCCTCCCTCTATCCGTCTCCCTCTTTTCTCCCTTTTTTCTGCAAACTCCGCTGAGATGTGCGCGCTCCTCTCCAAATACATACAGAGCAATCTAATTACTGCGATAACATTTCTGCTTGGCTGATTAACTGTTCTCCCCGTGCCTCTGAACGCAGCTGCATTGCTTCTATATATTCCTAAGCTCCTTATTCCTCCCCAGCCGAGCTGCACTTTCACGGGAGCTTTGGCTCACCCATCCATCTCTCCTCTTTTCTCTCACTTCTTTTTTCTTCCTCTCTTTTCTTCTTATTCTTAGCGTCTCTCGTTTATTCTCCAAGGCAGATAGGCTATTTAGCCTGCTCTCACTTTCTCTGGCTTGCTCATTTAATTCTTTTTTTTATTTTTCTAACTTACTCATTCTTTTTCAGCTTTTCTCTTTTCTTTTTCAGACACGCTGCTTTTCTTCTTGCCTCTGTGTCTTACTTGCATTCATTTTCCAAGACAAATAGGATGTTTAGCCAGTTTTCTCACTTGGTCCGAGCTGTTTTCCACCTCCGTTTTCCTTTGAACACATTGAACCTGCTGCAAGAAATCTGTGTTCTGTTTAAAAGTGGTTTAACTTTTGAGCATGTTTTTATCACCTTAGAGATATTCTTAAGATAAGATGCACACCAAATTTCAGACACCAAGACTATCTTGCACGTGCCTACCTCCTTGTGAAGGTTACTTCTAAGTTAATATGAAAATCATGGCAAAAAACATCGACAGTTTTTCTTCAAAATATTTTTCCCTCGTCTACGATACCCATCATTATGTCTACGTCAAAGCCGCACCCACCTGCAACTGTGGTTAAACACACACAGGCTACAGTCACTAACATTAAGCTGGGCTCAAACCCAACGGAGGAGACATCTCTTTCACTGGCTGTGCTCGTCGTCGGGATGGCGAAAACATTCCATGGTAGGAAACATTTCAGCACGCTCCTTCCACCATGAAACCTCAAAGGATCCTCCTTGGGTGTCTTGGACTCGATGTAGGCTGCCACCTCTTCCTCAGGCTGCAAAGTTTCATCGCTTGACTCCTCCAAGTCAGTGACGAATGTGACGACGGGGTCAAAGTTTCGACCTGTGTCATTGACTTCTCATCTCCTCTCCATGTTCAACCAGCTTCTTCACAGAGGGCCCTTCATGTTCTGCTGTGCCGTCGTGTATTTCACTTTGTGTCGAGCTTTCGCTTGTGTGTGTTTGTGCCTCACCTCAAACACTGTATGGCAAGGTGTTCACGAGTTTCATCAAGTCTGCGAGCGTGTGAGCTCACACACGTGATGCACACATACACACACGTCAATTAAATACTTGTCCTGAAAACATTGCTTCCTCCACACACACACACACAGTGCCAGACAGCGTTCTCACGTCCCTCCTCATGCCGGCGATAACCACCCACCGACTCCCTGCTGCACCAGATAGGAAAGCTTATTAAGACTACGCACACTCAGCTCACACCGCACACCGTCGGAGTTGTTGTCACAATCGCAGAAAACAAAGCGCCGCTTATTTTGAGAGCGGAAACAAGGAGATGATTTCTTGAAAGATTTATGGAGAGAAGGCTGCCGTCACGCTGTTTTGTCTGCAGAGATGTTTAGTTTGTGGCTGCGGGACTGTGATGCAGTTTGAGAACATTAGGTGTTATAGTTAAGTTTGAGCTCTCCCTCCCTTCCTGAAGGGCTAATTGCACAGGTCAGGTTGGTGACATCAGCACACTGGCTAGCTGTGATCTCCGTGTTACATATAGAGCCTCATTAGAGCACGGCTAACTGAGCGCACGCACGCACGACGCCCCCTCCCCTCCCTCTCCGCCTCTCCTACAGTAATGAGAATGACAGTAGCTGTAGTAATTACAGTCAGTCCAGTTTCTTAGCAGGCGCTGGCTCTGTGGCGAGTTTCCTGTGCGACTGGCTGGCTGTCCAAATCAGAGTGTTGATTTTGTAAAGTGCAGTAGTCATCGCCGATGATGGCTGACTTGGGTTTGCAGATTCAGGCAAATGGAAAGAGGAGGAAGAAGAGGAGGAGTAAAGGCCACTGGCTGTGGATGTGCCATCTTTCTTAAGCATTTTTGGCTTCTGATCTGTAGCGCACGTGTATTTAGGGTGTGTCCATGTCCACTTTTGCTCGTTAAATGGCGCGTAATCTGGGCACAAAGTCTGGCGCAAGCAGTGAAACGGTTGTATTTAGTCCCTTAATTAATCATAGGTGTATTTTGGGTGTAACATGAACCAGCACACTTCATTTATAGTGACAAATATACTGTCAGGAAGTCTCATTCCCAGAGTTCAACGCCAACTGAACAGTCCACTGCCGTCTCCTCTCAGGACGCCGCGCTCACATAGGTGACGCCAGGGCGACAGCGGGAGTCGGCGGGCTAATGATGACAGCGACACACTAATAATGGTTCCCAGTAGCTCCTGTGACAGTGGGGGAGTGTATTAAATGGGACACCAGAGCAGCCTGACTCACCCAGACCCCCTACCTCCCCCTAATGAGAGTTTGATGGAGTGGTTGTGTAGGGAGATAATGCTAAGTTAATGAGATGTCCTATTCCATGAGACTGTTTGCAGTTCCCTACAGAGTGTGTGTCGCCGCGTTGATGTATATAGCTGTCTTCATGAGTGTGTGTGGCTGGTACCTGCGTTTGAGAGCAATATATTGGTTTCCAGATTGCTTGGGTTTATAGAGCTGTTTTTGTGTCCGTGAGTGTGTTCGTGCATTCGCTTACCTCCGCTTGTGCGTACAGTATAGTTCCGTCATTTAGTTCTTTATCCGGCAGCAGTCAACAGGAAATTAACTGTCAGGTTTCTGAAAGAGTGACGGAGCAGAAACTGTCCTAAGAAGAGACAGAATTAATAAACGAAACAAAGAGCGGAGAGCAAGTAATGAAAGAAAAATAGAGAGAGAGAGAAAAGGAAAGCAATGAGACGTCGTTAACAAACAGTTGGCTCGCCGCAGTGGGAAAAGATGGGAGTTTTGGCGATGAAGAAGGGATAAGATAATGGGAGAGCAGGGGGAAAAACACCTCCCTCATGGCAGGTACATGTCTCTAATTGGGAGTCCCACACCCATTCTGCATCCCCCCCTTCCCTTTTTCTTCCGTCTTCCTCCCAGACAATGCAGTGAGAAAAGGAGGCTTTCCTAATTAATGCAGATATAATGATGGGTCCAACTGTGGACCTCTGCCCCCTTTGAATGTTGATTAAGGCACTGTCTATGTGTGTGTGTGTGTGTGTGTGTGTGTAGGCGGGGTGAATCAGCCAGCTCAGCCAGATGAACCTGGGATTTTTGGATAATCATATATTTATGTGTAATATAATTATAAGTCTATTGATGCATACTTAGCTGAATGGCGCTGATATGTTTCTTTTATACAATGCTGAATTCTATATGCTTATCAGCGAGGTAATTGGTAGTCTGCTTTTGGCTCCTGCATAATGTGGGAGTGCTTAGAAAACCCAAATAGTTCCAAGGAGAAAAAAAAAGAATCTGCAGAGAAAAGAGGCTGCGGCAGCGCCCACACTGTTTCTGTGGCAAGTGATCTCTAGGAAGCAAAAGACATTACAGCAACAAGGGCTCAGTACCAGTCACCTGGAGACAAAATAAAGATGAAACAAGGATGTTGCAGATGAGAGATTTAAACTTCCGAAAATGGCTCAAAGATCAGGGTGAAACTGTAGATGCTGGTTTTGCTTGAAGAGACACAAGAAGTGGCGGAACAGCTGGACGAACCTTGATTGTTCGTCAACCAGAAAAAGGTCCGATACCAACAAGCTGAAGGGGACATATCCGGACGTACTTCGGTCAATAAATTGATTCCCCTCCTGTGCTTGCGTACTGGGACAAGTACAGTGGTTCAAGTAAATGGCCTAGCTGAACTATAACCCTAGCTCGACTTTAGTGTTTCAAACTGGGGGCGTTGAGCACCAAAGATGTGGGTATTTCCTAGACAGGGCGTTCTATTGAAAATACATTGTTGAGTTTTACTTTGGGAAGTGTAAGATCCAGTGTCTTTGGAGCTTTACCCATGCTAGGGACTTATTCGCTTGGCAACTGCTGTGGCCAGAGGCATTATGAGCTTGTGTATATGTAGTATTATCATGCGTATCAGTGATCCAGACACAAGTAGACAACCAAGAGCGTTCACACTTGTGTCTACCATGGGTCTCTGGGTAACTGACCACTTGTGTTCAGATTTGGTCTTTGCTATGTCACATATGCTAGAAGGTCTTTGTCCACAATCTTGCTAGCTTCTCGTTAGCATACTAGTCATGTTAGTGGTTGTGTTGGTACAGCTGGAGATATTGCCATCCATCCATCCATCCATCCATCCATCCATCCATTTTCACCCGCTTATCCGGGGCCGGGTTGCGGGGGCAGCAGGCCAAGCAAAGCGCCCCAGACATCCCTCTCCCCAGCAACGCTTTCCAGCTCCTCCTGGGTCTGCCCCGGGGCCTCCTACCAGTGGGACGTGCCCAGGACACCTCCAGCGGGAGGCGCCCAGTAGGCATCCTAGTCAGATGCCCGAACCACCTCAACTGGTCCCTTTCGATGCGAAGGAGCAGCGACTCTACTCCGAGCTCCCTGCGGATATCCGAGCTCCTCTCCCTATCTCTAAGGCAGAGCCCAGACACCCCATGGAGGAAGCTCATTTCCACCGCTTGTATCCGCCATCTCATTCTATCGGTTACTACCCAGAGCTCATGACCATAGGTGGTCATGGAGATATTGCAGTAAGCAGATTTCACCATGCCTCCTTCCATAGGGCGAAACAGTGGATGGTCTTGCAACACTTCATCCAACTTCTCGTGAGTACCTCCAAAAGTCATCAGAACAACCACCACGCCCTGCAATGATCATGTATTTACCTTTTATGTTCTTGTCACAGAGGCGTCAAGACATTAGTGTTGACGCTACAAAAGATATGTGGTCAAATGCATTCCAGACCACCTCGGCAAGTGGTTTGAGTGATTGGATCACAATGCGTCTTGATGGTCATTTATGTTTGTTTGAATTTGAAGCACAACTACTGCTACAACTTTGCGTTCGCTCTTGAACAACTGGTAGTCCACCACAAGCTTGGTGGTTTTGCTGATGTTGAGCTTGTGGTTGCACAAGGTGACGAAGCTCTATCAGTCCTTTGTAAGGCCACAGGGTACGTCTTTTACCAATTGGAAAATAAGAGATTGGGCGCTGGGTGCTTTCAAGGGTGCAGAGGCAGGTTGTATCTGACATTGCTAGGTGACTGTATAATAGACTACCTATTCGAGAAATCTCGATTTTAGAGCTTCTGCTTGGTGTTTGTTTCTTAAGTGTGCTAGACCCAAAATATTGTCTGTGGAACAGATGTAAAGCTCTGGGGATCCCTGCACTATACTGATGAACTTCTCTTCCATATTTCTGACCGAGATTGACACTTACAGGAGAAAGGAAAGATATCTTAAGGGTGTGATTGGTTGTTCCTGCCCACATGACATGCGATGTGTGTTGCTCCGCTTAGAAAGTTGAACTTTGTTTCTCAGAGCGCAGTGAAAACAGACGCTTTGGAATGGCTTGTGGGCCGGATGGTGCCTTCAAAGTCTTCACGACATATAATATAAAGGTCTGGACAGACATGGATGTAACATGTAACTTGACTGGCTGAAGCATTCAGCCACAAGGCAGTAATTCCAGTTCCAGTCGATACTCGTTCTCTGAGGTACCCTTATAAATGATCAGAACTTTGGTACTTAAGTTTGTAACATGTGAAGTCCACATCTTGCAGACTGAAGAAGTAGTCATGGTATTGTAGAGGGGATGTGTGTTTCCTGGGTGTGAATGTGATACGATTTTCTGGAATGAAGCAAAGTAAGACAGTGGAATGAACTGGCACCACCATTGTGTGGTGTGGAAAACATTTAATGTGGGTGTTTTGATGAGCGTTACACAGAACTAGGGTCACGCTAACAGGTGCGACACAACTGAGATCTCAATCAAGCACGGCATGCACACGAGAGGAGGTTTAATGTTAGATGGAAACATCTGTGTAGGTGGACTACCCATGTTCAGAGCTTTAAATAAAGCTCTTAAACGCAGGTCACAGACACAGAGTGACTGGATAATAAGATAATTTGATTATTTTACCTCTCTGTGCCTCCTTCACAGCAGAACATGAGCAATGTGAGTATCTGACCTGCTGTTGGCACTGTTAAAACACAAACAGGTATAAGTGAGGTGAGCAGATTAGCTGAAAACAACACTAATTGGTTTGCAGGATGGTGGCAGGCCAACATGGCATCCCTGTCCAGGTTTCACGGCGGCGCCGACGCTGCGCGCTGCTCTCGGCCAGGCCAGCGGGTTACCATGCAGGCCACGTATCAGCCTGTAGCAGTGATGAGAAGTGCCTCGCTGTTAATGAGATAAACACAGACATTAGATTGGCTCAGCAGGAACTCGGAGGGAAGGAGGGGGCGAGAGCAAAGAAGAAGTAGGTTGGTGGGTGAGACGGAGGAGGCGAGAGAGAGAGTTTGGAGAGGGTGAGAAAGACGATGAGGAGAGAGGGAGGAATATGAAATATTTAGAGGAAAAGGCTTGGTTAATTTCTTGAAAGTGTGAAGTGGAGTCATTATAACTCGGAACAGAGGTGACAAGTATATTTTGCCTGTAAAATGGGAGAACAAGAGCTCCAGAATGATAATGATGATGATGATGATGATGGTCGTTATGGTGGAGATGATAAGAAAAACAGAGCACGCTGTGGTGTAACAGCTATTTTATTGGACTAAATGTTAAAATATTCATGCTCCATATGCTGCGTGACAACTATACCCCTTCTTCATGTACCCACACACACCGACATCTGCACGCTGCGAGTTGTCAGTGCCTGCTGTGACATTATAACCATATCTATCATTAAGCAGTCTTTTCCCAGGCAGAGCCACTAATGAACGCGCAGGAGTGAGAATGAGTTTGGCTAGCAGTGTGAATGTGTGGATCAACATTTGGGAATGTGATGCAAGGTGGTGTGAGTGTGTGTGTGTGTGGTGTTTGCATGTTGTGAGAGTTAAAGAGCCTCTTTCATCAACGTGTGTGAGCTCTGTTGCCTGAGTGAAGTTTATTGTTTCATCATAAAAGTCTCCAAAAAGATTCCATTAAAGTGCATAAACCCTGGAAATGAAAGCACATTTGGCAGACTGTGATTGTTCAGGTGGTTTAAAACTCACCATGTTGCATCTGTGTGTCTTTCTGCAATGTCCAGGTTTGGGAAGAAGAAAGACGACAAGAGCAAAGATGCAGCCAAAGCCTCCAAGAACAAACTGGAAGCCCTAAGTGAAGAGGAGGACAGGGTTGCTGACCAACGAGATAGGTACGAATCCAACATCTCTGTGCTGGCAGGAAGTGCCGTAAAGGATTATTATCTTTTATATTTATTGTATTTATTACAAAGAACAGCAGGGCTAATGAGAAATTAACACAAATAAACAACGTGGCGAACAAACTGTAATAATGAATAACAATAAAAGAATAGTATGTGCCAATTAGCAAAATTAATGTTCTTTTTTCTTCCTGTTGTATTGTGCCCCAGACGGCTCTTGCCTTTTCATTATCTCTCACTCTAATGTTCTCCACATATACTACCCTCCACCATACCTATCAGTTCACTAGAGGTGGTACCTTGAAAACTTCTATTCCCTTATTTTTTCCTCTTATGTTCGATTTTTGTGAATTTTGGTGGGGTTGGGTTGCGTGGAACACACCAACTGTGACCCCTCAGATGGATTTATGCGATCATACCTATACGTATATTTCAGAAAATGCTAATTTAATGTGAATTGAATATTTGTTTAAAAAATATATGTGATGTGATAAGCCACTGGGACCAGCTGCAGACAGTCAGTCAGTACGTTTACACGCATGCAGTAGTCGAGCTAAGCTCATAGCTCGGCTAATCCGTCAAGTCGAACTTCTACACGTATACTCAGACAAGACGAGAAGTTTGACTTGACGGCTAATCCGTCAAATCGAACTTCTCATCTTGTCTGAGTATACGTGTAGAAGAGAAAATTGAATTTCTGACCAAGTACGTCTGACTCCGCCTTGATCGGCGGCGCTGTGTCCTTTTTGATATAGTGCGTATTGATCTAGTGCCAGTTCTTGTGCAGAAACTTTTTAAAATAAATCCGCATTTCCCGTTTTCCTACCATCCATAAACTTCAAAATGTTTAGCTCCTTTAGCTGTCGGAGCATGAATGTAGTTTCCTCGTCCGTCCAGAAGTGCGTCTTCTGCTTCTCGGTCGCTATGGTATTTGCTGCTACTTCATCTCCTTCTTCTTTCGGGAGAAAGCCGCAGAAAAAAAAGTGGTTCATGCGTAGAACGCCAAGTCTGACTCCAGTCGAGTTATCTAGGTGTGTTAGTCGAGCTATGGATAGTCCAATTTCAGTAGGACTAAGCTGTTTACGTGCATTTAAAAGTCCAGTTTCAGTCGGACTAAGCTGTTTACATGCATTTAAAAGTCCGGTTTCAGTCGGACTAAACTGTTTACGTGCATTTAAAAGTCTGGTTTCATTCGGGCTAAGCTGTTTACGTGCATTTAAAAGTCTGGTTTCATTCGGGCTAAGCTGTTTACATGCATTTAAAAGTCCAGTTTCACTCGGACTAAGCTGTTTACATGCATTTAAAAGTCCAGTTTCACTCGGACTAAGCCAATAATTCGATTTTCTCAAGCTGCATGTAAACATTCTGAGTGTGACTAACTTACCATAATGCAATTTCCGCTATGTCACCAGAAGTTGCACCCATATGTACATGTACATTTTTTTTACAGTGGCGCAGCCAGGACTGAGGTGCATAGGTGTGCTGGTTTTTAGCAGTTTAGAGTGAGAGTTATGGAAACAGAGAAAAGTGCCGAAAGAAACAGAGAGTTCAGTCGTAGTACAGTGTTATGATCAACACCTCACCTTGCAATCTGTGAGTCATCCCGATGCAGCAACACACACCCACCTGGTCCTCCAAACCAACTTCCTCGTGGAATGTGTTGCACAGCTGTTTCTCACATCACCAGAGAGAGAATATTCCTATTTCTCCCGTCCCGATGTGTAACTACTTCCTCCCCTCCTCTCTGACAGCTACTATCCGCAATACACCGAGATCCAGGCCGGCCACCTCACACCCGAGTCAGCCTCCTTCCCTGACGTGGAAGACGACGACAGTGACCCCAACTACGCCCGCATCAACAACTTCCGCCAGCCGCCCTCGCCCCAGCCATTTATCAGTCGCACACCCTCTCCTGCGGCGCTGACAGGGGGGGCTAACCCGCCTCAGGCCTCCTCCGAGGAGCTGGATGGGCTCTACGCTAAGGTCAACAAGTCCAGACCCCCGCCTGCTCTGCAGAACCAGCATCAAACACAGGCAGACAGGTGAGACAGGGAAGGGATGGGCTTATTTTTCTACACTTTCCACTTGACTTTATCTCGTAAGCATTGTAATACTTAAGTGTTTGCTTTTTTAGATGTGTTGCATTTGCATCTGTAGTTCCGTCTAGAAACACAAAGTTGTGCGAGTAGGTGTGTACGCACACAAGGTCACGCACCGTGGCTTGACCGGCATGACTGAGGGAGTATTTGCACACATCTACATTCATGTACTGCCAGGCCGGAAAATGCATAAAACATGAATGCATGCTTACACTGTAGTAACACCCTCATATGTGCACACACCCCCACATGCACTGATACAGTAACAGCATGCATGATTCATGTTACTCTTCTGTTTTGTTTGCATCATTTTGACCTCTGTAAATCTTTAAAATCACTAAAAACAGGATTTTACGTTTTCCATAAGATTCATAGCAATAGCTGGTTCAGATGAATCTACTGTGTACGTGGTTTGTTTGGGGTCATAAAACAGTGGGAAAGCCATACTGATGTGCACACACACAAATATACACAGGGTCCAGGTGCAGCAGAACACATCGCTAACAGCACAAGGTTGCCTCCACTCAGTCCTCTCTTCAATGTACTGTTGTTTGAATTTCAAGCTGCTGCACCCCACAGGTCACCAGCTGTATCCGTGATTGGTCACACTCGGCACTGTAATGTTTTTCAAGGCAGGTGCAATCACCAGTGGCCAGCTCTTGAAACGGATATAAATGCAGAATGAATATAACCGGAATTACTCATGATGCTCTAAGGTGTTCATGGGCGCCGTGTGATGAATAATATATGAATGCATAAATGGTGAAGTAACAAAGGGCGAGGACAGTGACATTTCTCTTATGGGCTCTTTCTTGGTTCTGGTTCTGAAATGAAAGGGTGACTACTACTGCTGTCTCCCAGCTTTAAGTAACAGCTACTGTATGTTACCTTTTCCATGGATTACAGATTTTTATTGCAAGACCGTACACAATTTTCTGGGTTGCCTCTAGCAGCCTGTGGACTGACTACAGCCCCTTTCCCAGAGCACAAAAACCCACTAGTACTTGCTAACATCTGGCTTTTATATATAATGGGAAAGGTTACAACTGGTATTTACACCCAGGTCAAATGACTCCGCAGTAGTCACGGGTATATATTGGCTCCAATCAGCAGTCATGGAAATACAGCACTCATGTGAACGTGCTAATTTTAGCCCTTTAACCGGCGTGATGCAATGATGCTCCATTACGAAATACCGTCCGTCTCCGCTCAAGAAGCGCTCAAACATCATTCCAAATTAGTCTGCACCGGGTTTGAAAGAGACACTGAATACGAAGAGTTATTAAAAAAAAAGAAGTAAAAAGTCTATTTCCTGTTTTTAGCGAGTTTTCCCGTGTTGAAAAAACCTGCGTACACATGCTAATTTGGGTGAAAAACAGGTGTACGATTTGTAAAGGATGTGGGATGAATTATCCTGGTTAGTCCAAAGGATGCAGTGTTTGTACGCTCCTGAATGCCTTGCCTCTTTTCAACTCCATTACAGCGCTAACAGTGCGCAACACTAGCAAACGTTAGCTAAGAAGTGGAGATGTCTAACGTCACTACACAACCGCTACCCACCACAACAGAGTCTACACCTGCTGTGTTTCCGTAATATACATTTTGTAGAGGCAGACTTTAACTCAAATTCAGCCACAGCAAGACCACTGATCGGCAAACTTTCTGTTGCTGCCGTTACACGGATTAGTCTCGCTAATCCAGCTTGCTGTGTTTGTGGGCTGGGGTCTGCATTGGCTGAATTGTAGTTTCAACAGCACCTGTGGTCCAAGCCACCCACTCTCCTCCCAGAGAAGTAGTGTCCTAGTGGTGGGAAGTGAGGCGGAGGGTCCATGGGCTGTGCTAGCGAGCTAATTTTTGTCATTTGTGGTCTGATATTGTGGTTTTAGTAGGCTAATGATAGCTAACAATAGTTTGTTTGCTATACCAGAGTAATTGCTAGCTAGTTAACATTGCAAAATACAGTCTTGTCTTGTCATCTCAGTCATCCAGACCCCAGGGTGGCTGGGAAATTGGCTAGCTTGCTGTTTGCTAATTACTTTAACAACTGCAGTTCACTTAATGGCCTAAGAGATGTATCACTATTAACAAGGATTTTCTGAAGGTTACATACAAGATCCACTTCTGATTAACAGTTAAGGAACCACAGTCCTTTCTAGACATTAATTAGGAGACAAAACTCCATCATTTGTAACACTTAGTGCAAATCCTTTGCTGTTAATAACAGTCTGAAGTCTCTGACAGACAGACGTCAGACCCGTCTTCACCACTGATGCTCTGCCAGGCCCTGCACCACCAAGATGCTCAGCAGACAGAGGTCATGTGACTGCTTTGGCCAGTCAAGAACATTATGTTTGGCCATAAAAACCTCCTTGGTTGCCTTGGCTGTATGTATGACATCATTGTTTTGCTGCATGACTCTGCACTGCTGACCTAGGAACAGCGTTATATTCTTCCATACGCCTCTCAAAACAGGAATTGTGGAGGCTGAAGTATTTTATGGGCAATTTAATGTAGAATGGAGGCAAAACTTATGATTTATTATAATATTTGGGTGTCAGAACTTTGAGTTTTCAGTGTAAGAAAAGGGTTAATACTTTCAGAAAGACGCTGCTTAACAGTGTTGTCATTCCGCCCATATAATGTGTTATTACAGCTGAAGTTTTTGAAACCTCAGAGTTTAACTTGCAGCCAGTTTTGTACGTGCGAGAGAAAAAAGGAGAAAATCTAGAGAGGATTATAATGCAAATGTATCATTTCCCGTATGAAATAATACAGGCCACATTAAAACTTCCCTCAACTTAAACTCTCTGACAGAAATTACTATTGACTTGCAAATCAAAAACTAAGCCCCAGACACCCAATCTCATCCAGAAAGAGAAGAAACAGAGAGAGAGAGAGGTTGGACATGGAAAGGAGACAGATGGGAATGGAAAGAAGTGACAGACGGAGGGACGAGAGAGAGAGAGAGAAGAGAAAGCTGGGGAAAAGAGTGCAGAGAAGAGAGGGAAGAAAGACGCAGCCAAAAAGGAGAGAGGGAGAGAAAAGGCGTTAGATAGGCAGAGTAAATTCGGGAGGGAAGAAGTGACAGAGGAGACGATGCAGACAAAAGAGGAGGAGGGATAATTAGCCACAGTCTAGCAGCCTGACAGATCTGTTAGACCACTTTAGCTCTCATCCACTAGTGGTGGGTACTTCATTAGCAGCCTGTTGTCTCTCTTTCTCCCTCACTTCCACTCTGTCGCTGTATCTCTCCCTCTCTTGGTGTGTCACTTGTCCGTTCTCCGTCCCCTGTTTCCTCCTAATGTATATTAGATAGTCTTTAGCATTAGCATGATGGATGAGGAGCCTTCTTTGGCTTGGTAAATGTGTATGTTAGGGAGTCTCCAGAGACAAAGACGGACAGAAATAAATGTCTAATAATGCTGTTAGAGGGACGGTCATTAGTTGTTCAATGTCGATCTTTTCGAGCTCCGGCAACAGTCTTTCTCTCTCAGTCGCTATCGTCACTGTGACCAGAGCAAAGCCGGAAGATAAACAAACAATGAACGAGCAACGACCATAGACGTCACAGAGTCTAGGTAGGTATATAAAAGAACATCGCGCCCCCAAGCGCTTCGGCGGGGAATTGCATAGCGGCATAGACCAACAGGACGCAGAACTATGATAGGCACACAGCAACTGCGGAGCAACTACGTGCACGTTGCGTCGAGTGTACGCAGAAGCATAAGGAAACTGTAACACAAAGGCGTCAGCCTCTAGTGTGACATAAAACGTATGCGTTGGCAGCGCTTCATACACAATAACAATGGCATTAACATGGCAGTAACGATCATTTACCTTTTCTGTTACATGGCGGCGGCTCTCATCCTCTAATCTGAGGTTAAGTAGCTGGCGGACTTAAATGATTTCCCAATTTGTGGACATTTTCGGCTGCTGTTCTTCTCATTTTAGTTAGCTGCTAACTGCTAACAGCTGCTTTTGTAAATCTCCCAAGGTGATTCACACTTATAACGTCGTGAAAACATCCATGCCACCCATGATACCGTCCTGTTGACTGTCCTGTTTATATAGACATAATTTTGGTAACACAGAAGTAACTAGTAGTGTAACAGATTACTTTCTATGGCGAGTAAGGAAGGACAGGAAAGTAGAGACATTCAAAGTTCAAAAACCTCAACAGAAGGTTTGAAGACATTGGGTACAGCATTAGAAATACACCAGAAATCCCCTTTAAATGCAGTAGGTGGCCGTGTTGGATGACCTCAGATGTATTCCACGGTCACACCCATTCACATCATGCATCCACATGCTTCCTCATCGCCGGCTATTTCCATTCACGTTACACCACCTGCGGCTTGGACGAGGGCACTCATTCACAAAGTCGGCCCATCTGTGAAAACACAAGTCTCCATGAGGTCGGAACCCTCCGCACCTTTCATTCACACACACATGTACACACATGGTCAGGAGCAGACGCACACACAGCCACCCACATGTAATATTTCGACAAGGAAGCTCAGTGTAACCTAGCAACAATGCTGCGTGTGGTCCGGGGCGTTTTATACCACTGCATAAAAATCATAGGTGTAAGCTTACTTACTGTGTGTGTGTATATATAAATGGAAACAATAAAGAATTTTATTGTTTCCAAGGGAACAACATATCTTTTACATTACACTGCTTTAATGATGCTGAGGAGAAGTGTGCTTATTGTACACGTGGGACAGCCTTAATGTTAATATAGCTTTACTCAAATGTTTTTCAAGGTAAATGTGCATGCTGCGTCCACCGTGTGTTTGCATAGTTGTGCCAACTGAGACACACTAGTAACCACCACCCCCCCTCCTCCCCTCCTGTCAAAGCCCTCAACAGTGGACTCCAGCGCTGTCTCCCTAATTTACTGTTGGACATTTTCATTAGGCCTTCAATGGCAGGTGTGTGCCGTGATGGGCGTCACATTTGATTAGAGCTATGCTAGAGGCTGACCTGTGGAGAAAAAAGGTTAGCTATGCTTGTCAAATTTTATTAGCCAGAAGGCACTCTTTGTAGCTGGAGCAAGAAACAAGGAGATGAGATGAAAGAGAAGCGAGGAGAAAGAGAGAGGCCAAACCCGAGATGAGAGAGGGAAAGAGCGAGGGAGAGGTGTGCTGTAAAATGCACCGTTGTGCTAAGAAAAGGAAGATGAAGGTGCGCTTGTACGATAAGACGAGTAAATGACACATCAGTGAACGTGCTCTCAGGTTTCTACCATGGTTCAAGCAGTGGCACGAGGAATACATGCCTTAAGTTTACTTGACACTGTGACAAAGTCCAACTCTCAAATCACTCCAGACAAGCTTCACTAATTGTTGAAGCATTTTTAAAACAAGCTACAAGGTCTTTTGGGTGTAGATGTGTTGGCTGCCTTTACAAACCCTGAATAATGTTCTTTCCTGTTTCCTTTTTCTGCCTGCCATTTTAGTGCGACACTGCAGACACACTTTTATTCCCCTATAGAGAGAAAAGACAGGAAGCAAACAGCGTGCGAAGCTTATATAAGGAGACTTTCCATTAAGGCAGATGCAGAAATTCATTATTTCTGTATTGCAAACGGAAACTACATTCTCATGTTTTCTGCTGTGGATTTAGTTGTCAGGCAACACCTGCCTGAGGAAGAGCTCAAAGAGAAAGGAGATGTTGTTCCCTCGAAAACAACACATCATTAGCGCAGACTGCATATTAAGTCATTGTCTTCTATGCCTTTAAAGCGTCTTTTACCGGCGCTCTGTTTAAGCAATTAAAATATTTCCTTTTTTGCATTCAAGCAGCTTCAAGCCTTTCTTTTGTTCATGGTCAGAAACACGGAGGACTGTTACTGGAAGCTAGTGTTAGATTGTGAGTTAATCAAGTTTTATTTTTATGGCCGTGCACTTAACAGAACACAGATACACGGTGAGTAATGTGTCTGCTATATTAGATGGTAGTGAAAACGGTTGTTACCCGGGAGGGGTCAGAGAAAACTGGTTCGGAAGACATCATTTTCGTGACACTGACACACTTGAAAAAGAGCCACTATACACTGCATAAAATAATGGATGTAGCCATCTTGGATTTTGGAGCCAGAAATTACATATGTGGATAGATTGTGGAGCTAACCCTTACACCAGCTGCTAGCTTAGTTAGCACCATGTATTTACAGCTATGGCTAACTGTAGTAATGCTAATGCTAATTTTTATTAGCAAAAAACAGGCTTAAAACCATTATAACAAAATGCACTGAGCAGAAAACTGAATGTCCAACTCCTTTAGAAGATATTTATAGACTTATACCAGGCCGATACCAGACTGGAGCCCGACTTAATTTCTCTTACACCAGGAAACCAAACATTGACCGTGCACTTTGATGTGTGCTTACCTCCAGCACGCAGGCAGCAAAGGAAAAAAACGCCTGCCTGAGCCTTTCTCCCCCCAGTGTGTTGTGTTTAAATCAGCTGGCCGCAGCAAGAAGAAGTCGCCAAACCAGCCGGCGGCGGCGCACACTTCCTAATTAGTCTGCCCCCACACTGGCTAACACCACGGGATAGTTGCTTTCCTCACACACACACACACACTCTCTCTTTCTCCCGCTCGCTTTCATATAGCAGACGGTTTTGTTCTCACTCCAGTTCCCCCTGCTCTTTCTTTCACTCTTCTCCAAGTTCCCGTCTCCGTCTTTAGGTTGCTGTTTGGTTTTGCTCTCATTCTGTCTTCTGATGCATCTTTCATTTCCTGCTCCGGTGTCTCATCTTCCGCCTCTCTTCCTTCAGTCTCCATCCTCCTCCAGTTTTTCTTCTTCTCTCAGTGCGCTCTCAGATTGGCCCGCATCGTCAGGTACTCTAAATATGGATGGAATATGATACTTGGAGGAAACAACACGTCTGAATTAAGTGGGAACAAGTGAGCTAATATAGCAAAATAAGACTTCATTCATTTATTGATTCGTTGTAGTCTGTGTACATGTCAGACACTCAGGCTGATGCCCTTCTGAACTTACTATACCTCCATAGATGTAGATCACCAAAGCTTAGAACCGTTGGGTTTATGCAACTGGCTTGAGGTCTGCAGACATGCAAGCAGCGGCAGTATCAGCTGCTGATGTCAACAGGGTAAGGCTCCTTCTAAGCACACACACATTCCTGTACTTCTATTTTTGTAAAGACCTGTGCAACCTGTGTGGGCATAATGCATTCCCAAACCCCTTGCTCTAACTGTCACAACTGATTGCCGAACCCCAACCCTAACCTTACCCCAATTCTAACCTGAACTCAAAGGCCTTGACACACCAAGCCAACAGTTGGTCGTCAGTCAGTATTGGGCCATCAGTGAGCATCTGCCACCCTTGTTCGTGAGGCGTGTCCCACACCATTGCCCCTCATCAGCTGGCCGATTCAGCATGTTGAATTGGCAACGGCGGAGAAGAGAAATGGAAGAAGGAAAGTCAAGAGACCAGACAAGACCAAAAGACCTTAACAAACTTGTCATATAAGGCAAAAATATTTTTCTTTAGCCATTGAGTCCTTTAGCAGAAACGTTTTATGATGGTTTGTGTTCTTGTCCACTTATACAAGGCAAATATGCTCCGCTCTTTCAACACTGGATTGTCTTGTCAACAAACGTCAAAACGATCTTCCGGCTTTCCTTCTTGAATGACGATTACAGACTACCGCCATCTGCTAGTGTGGAGAGTTATTCCTGTATTGGGTTGGCTGTCGGGTGTAGTCTTTGAGTTATGTTCATGTGCAACTTCGCCACTAGTTCTCTGAAGTCAGTTTGGTGTGTCTGGACCTTTTAAACCAACACTGTCTCAAATCACATACTTCAGTTACTTCAGTTACTATGTGCGCTATGTACTTATTGGTGTAGTGCGCAAATTTCAACAGGGTAGTGTTGTCTCAAACCAAACACAAATTAGCTAGTTAGCAAACTAGCATTGGCATTTGCGTTATAGTTCGCGGTACCAAATTATCACAGACTGCTAAATTAACCCAGTAAACACACTGCTGGCTTATACCCGACAACAGTATAGTGGTGCTTAGTGCAAACAACAAATGTACAATGTAGTGACGTTCACGGTCGCACAGTCCTCGGCCGCCATTTCCAGTTTGAAAAGTAGTCCCTCCCCTTCCGCTACGCAGCCAAGATGGCGACTATTGAGGGCGAGAAGTGTCCATAGTTCCACACTCAACTTCTTGACCGTTTTGAGTGCACCATCCGGGTACTCATAGTGCACTGCATTCTTCCATACTTCTCAGTGTGAACGCACATATGCACTCAAAATATTAAGTGTAAGTACAGAAGTATGCGATTTGAGACACAGCACAAGTCTTAACCCTCGAACAGGCCCTTGAAGTATTGAGAACCAGTGTCCTCACTCTGTTGGTTAAAAATGTCTTTTGGTCCTCACTTTGCAAGTACAAGCACACACACACACACACACACACAGGACAAATGTGTCTGCTCATACAGACACATACACACTCATGTATCTCCCTCTCCCTCCTCTGTCACTGTTCGAAAAGCAGCATGCTGAATTGTCAACCCATCAAACTGTTCCTCAACAAACCTCAAACCCAGCCCCCCCTCCAGTGCACCCCCCTCTAATGTTTTATCCAGAATCAGCTTCTGTCTTCAGCTATTAATATGATAATATTTGGCGTTGTCAGTGATGGAGGCCGCGGCATAATGAGATAATTACAGTGTTGTTTCATTGGGAGAGCGACACGCACACTCAATCAAAATGGCAGCTCTAATTACGGGCCCAGGGATTGGCTAATGGGTTCGGTAGAAGAGGGGTGGTGTGAAAAAAAAAAATCTCAACTTGGCTCTGCGCATCCATTCTCTGAGGGTCTGTTTGTTTGTTTGTTTGTTTGTTTGTGTGCGGAGAGAGGCTGGTGGGCGGGTAAGTAAGAGTAATAAAAAGCAAGTCATAAGTGAATAAATGAATAATACAGGAGATTAAGTGTGAATATCTTAACAGCAAGGTTGTCTGCAGGACTCAGCACTTGGAGAGGGGGGGCGGAGATTAGTATTGATTAGCTTTGTGCTGAAACCAACCATTAAACCAATTTCAAGAAGCAACAATTAGCACGGCCTCAGATATCCATCTTTATAAAGAAGAGGCATCTTGGCACGGAAATGTTTGGACAGTTCTCTCCTCGTGGCAGCAGGATTGAGTTTGTGTCTTGTAGTGAGAGTACACACACACACACACACACACAGGTTTGTGTAGAATAATAGCGACACTTTGCCTTATCAACATACTGGCACAGAGGTGTGTATGACTCAGCCTTCTGTCCCCGCTGAGGGCTGCATTAAATCAGCAGCAACAAACACACTGTCACAGTGTGTCCCACATACTAAATTACCAGGATTAACCACACAGAAACACACACTTTTATACATTCCTGAGGTTGTCTTCACACACAAACACACACTCCCGAGTCTCAGCCAGATTTTCTAATTAAAGGCAGGGTCACAAGAGAGACTTAAACATGTAAGCTATGTACTTCACTAATGAAGCTCTCTATCTGCTCTGTGTCTCTCACCCCGCTCTCTCTCTCCTTCGCTTCATTTCGGTCAATATCTGCCTCGGGGTCAGACCATTAGGATGTGCGGCACAACGCCTGTTTGATGAAGGCTGTGTGGGTGTTTATGTGTCGGACAAAGGCCTTCCTCATGTGTAGCTGTTAAAGGTATTTGAGTTTTACAGATGCACAGGAAGGGTGGAAAGTTTGCTTTTTTATCCTTGTATTACATTTTTTTATCCCCCTGTTTGAATATTTTTTCACCGTGTGTATCTCCTGAGGACCAAATAGCAAACGAAACAGCATATCAGTGTCAATATGAGATACCTGTATCCAATGCAGCCAGTAAACACAGATAAACGACAGCACTATGTCGTACTTTGGTAGCACATCCTGAAGGATTGTGCTCAGTCAGGCATGCCATTTTTTTTGTCCGTCCATACCGTTGTTTATGTGCGCTCGCCTCCGTACTCTCAGATGTGTGTAGCTTATCTTGCATTAAGGTCCAGTGAGCATGATGATGTTTCTCTTTAGGTTTTGTCCCCATTCTGTCCTCAGTTCTTATCTCTTCACTGGCAGTCGCCGGCAATTTTTTTCCTTCTTCTTTTATTGTTTTTTGCTTCTTTTTCACCTTTCGGTCACTTTCTTATTAAGGTCAGGGTCAGCACGACCATTTGTGTGTTCACTCGTCAGTGTGTCTGTCTGTACTTTTCAAGTGAAAAGACACATCCATCAAATGTTTTTATACTGTTTTTTGCTCCATTCTTTCCCACCTTGGTTTTCTCTGTCAGCTGTAGAAAGTTCAGTGCAGGCACTGATGTCTTCTCGGAGGCAGTGCTTTGTGGATATTATCTGTCTGCCTGTCAGTCTCCCTGTGCTGTCAAGGGTTGTCACTGCGGAGCAAAAAAAAAAAAATACAGGTGGATTTAAGAAAGGATGAAGCTGAATGCACCATGTTCCACCTGGCTTTTTCTTCACTTTTTAATTCTCAACTGTGGTGAAAATGAAACCTCTTAGAATTTGACTTTGAAGGGTGACGTTGGTAGTTTTAAACCTGGACTCTCTTTTTACATGTTTTTATGCCCCTCTGCCAGCGACAACTGTGGCTGCACACAATTTATTGCCTTGAGGGTGTTTCTTCAGCTTTGGCACTAACTTCCATTTGGACTCAACAACGAACTCATTAAATTTTGGTGGCCATGAGTCATAGGTCAAGGTCACTGTGACCTCTTCTGTCTCATTCTCATTCTTGGACATGATATCTCAAGAATACCTTTGGGGAATTTCTTCAAATGTGACAAACGTCCACTTAATGTCAACAATTTACTGATTGGAATTTGTTGATCAAAGGTCAAGGTCACTGTGATCTTTTCTGTCTCATTCTTGAACATGACACCTCAAGAATATCTTTCGGGAATGTCTTCAAATTTGACACAAACATCCACTTAAAGTCAACAGTGAACTGATTGGAATTTGGTGGTCAAAGGTCAAGGTCCCTGTGACCTCTTCTGTCTCATTTTCATTCTTGTGAACATGATATCTCAAGAAAACCTTTCAGGAATTTCTTCAAATGTGACACAAACGTCCACTTAAAGTCAACAATGAACTGATTGGAATTTGGTGGTCAAAGCTCAAGGTCTCTATGACCTTTTCTGTCTCATTCTTGAACATGATATCTCAAGAATACTTTTCAGGAATCTCTTTAAATTTGACACAAACATCCACTTAAAGTGAACAATTTACTGATTGGAATTTGGTGGTCAAAGGTCAAGGTCACTGTGACCTCTTCTGTCTCATTCTCATTCTTGAACATGATATCTCACCTTTGGGGAATTTCTTCAAATTTGACAAAAACATCCACTTAAAGTCAACAGTGAACTGATTGGAATTTGGTGGTCAAAGGTCAAGGCCACTATGACCTCTTCTGTCTCATTGTCATTCTTGAACATGATATCTGAAGAATACTTTTCAGGAATCTCTTCAAATTTGACACAAACATCCACTTAAAGTCAACAATGAACTGACTGGAACTTGGTGATCAAAGGTCAAGGTCACTGTGACCTCACAAAACATGTTTTTGACCAGAACTCAAGAATTCATTGGCTAATTATGACAAAAGTTCACACAAATGTCTAATAGGATAAAATGATGACGTGGTGACATTTTATATTCAAAAAGTCAAAGGTTAACTTCACTGTGACATCATAATGTTCAGCAAAAACACTATTCTGGCCATTACTTAACATCATATCTCAGGAACAGAAGGGTAGACACTTGGTCAGATACTGAATTGGTGACTCTAATATTGTGTGTGTGTCCACCTTGTAACTGTGCTCATTGTATAGATCTTTTGTGCTGCTTTGCAGAGGCATACAAATGCAAGGCAGTAATTCTAGTTGCATCCAAGGGACTAATCGCACCAATTTTTTGCTGCAATGTCAGGTCAATTGAGTACTGTCAATTTCCGTCCACTGAAAATGCTTATTTTGCCACTGACAGGCTCAGATTGTTATTCTAAGTGTCTGACAACAGTATGGAAAGGATCCTTTCAGAGACGAATCTTTTGTGTTTAACCACAACAGCCCTGAAATCACTAAAGCCAAAGCCAACGGACTCCATTTAGATAAACAGTAGTTTTTATTTGTCTCTCTACTGTTCTAACTGTATATAAAAAATGTACGACATGGCAGCTCCCCAAAGGTGAAGCCAAATCATCTCGATCGCCCCCTGGTGGCTGGCTGCATTATAGGTCATAAACTCGCTTCCCTCCATGTTAGTGGATGGGACAGGGGTCAAACTAAAAACTCAAGTACTAGTCACATATTTTTCCCAAAGATGGTTCCTATGTTGTTAGTTGGTTTTTATCGCCCTGGTGTTTGTTCAAGTGTTTGTTTTTATTTAGATATTTAATGCTATAAAAGGGGGTTTGACGTCATGATTTACAACTGTGTGAGTGCATCGCTGTGCTTGTGTACAGTGGTTGAAAAATACCAAAGTAACCCTTTAAGGCCATGATGGGGATCCTGTCTATATAATAGTTTCTTTCTGACAACCAGCTACCATCATTTACACCTCCCTCTCTGTCTCTCTGCAGTGATCAGCGTCTCCAGGGGCTGCGGAGGGAGTACCAGCAGGCCCGAGCCGCTCCAGGCTACGACGAGCTAGACGCCGCACGCCGCAGAGTCCTGGAGCACGACCCACAGCGGGTGAGTGTGCATGTCTCTTGGTGTGCAGTCCTGAAATGGAAGCCAGTTTTTAGCACCAGGAAATAAGTTTGCAGTGAGAGCTTTTTCCTCCTCTCGGCCTAAACATCCATCCAAACCCCACGAAATGACATGTTCTACAGCGAGACATCCACCCACACTGGACACTAGTTTAAGAGATTGAAATGTTAAATGAAGGAATATATGTGTCTCCAGAGCACTTCAGCCTGTTTTCCCCAGTGACTTTCTCGGGCTATTTTCAGCTCTCTTGTTAACATTTTGAGGTGCTGTGTGCCACCAAGGCGGCGCCCGCTCTCCTCCTCATTTAGTTTATGGAGAGATCTATTAGACCGGTGACATTTCCATCCAGCCTTTCTTTCAGCTCTATACCACAACCTTCTCTCTTTCTTCCTCTCCTCTCTTATTGCTTTTCCACTTTTCCTCCTTGGTATTATTGTCCTTGTTCCCTCTTCTTTCTCTTTCTTATTTTGGCGAGGACAACAAAGGCTTGAAATCTCTCACTGTAGTTGCCTCTCCCAACCAAGCTGCACTGCTAAATGTCCCTGAACTTGTATTGATCCAGCCTGAGGAATCATTTCATTTACCTTCGTACACTCCCAAAGCCAGCATACTCGCCATGGAAATCAATAGCCATTTATCAGCCATTTTAAAATGGGATTTTTTTAATAGCGAGCCCAAGGATGCAGAAAATCACACTTTGATCCGAATCAGAATCAGTGAATCTGGCCGTGGCGATTTGCGAAGGCATTTCCTCTGAGCCAGATTTCTTTTTCATTAAATGACACAACTGAGCAAAGAAAGGAGCATAGGCATCTGGGAAATATGGGATGGATTTACTGACAGCGTCGCCGATACCCAATCACCTGACACAACCTGCATCCTGCTGTGCTCGCTTCCTCACTTATTGTGGTGTCTGTTTATCGAGCGATGGAGCCCAGCGAACCAGTCTTCATTAGGCCCTCACACACACACACTGCTTTCTTTGAGGCCCGATGGGCTTCGTCACTCATTACACATCCCAGTGCAGCGTGTGTTTGTGCCATCGGTTTGCCATGACTTGTTCGGTACCGAAACGCTGATGCAATTAAAGCGCAGCAAGCATGAGGCGCAACCTCTGATCTGATTTGTTATTGTTCAACCTAAAAAAAGACAGCGGTGTCCACGGTGAGAGCCACCCATGAGTTTCTCCCCTGAGGAGCCCGATAATGAAACACCCTACTCACAATCACACACATAGTGAGAATGGAAACACTAAAACAGTCAAACATCCAAGAGGTAAAAAAAAAAAAAAAAGAAAAGAAAAGATGATAATGGAATGTTGTATGGAAACACAACATGATGGCTGAAAAATTACTGTAAAAAAAAATATATTTTAATCGAACAAGATTGAAGATTTTCTAGGAGCTCCCTCATCTCTGAGTCTGCAGTATTTAACCACACACACACACCACAACAGTGAGTGAGAGGTTTCTTAAACAAGATTTTTAAGAAAATAAACAGAAATGTATACCAAATTAAGAAGAGCCTCGCATTTAAAGGTCCAGTGTGCAAGATTTAGAGGGATTTAGTGGCATCTAGTGGTGAAGATGCAGATTGCAACCAGCTGAAACCTCTCCTGGTTCGAAGTAGCAGGAGGGGCTGCTAACTACAGTGGCCAGCACGAAAAAGCAAATGGCCTTATCTCGAGCCAGTTGCCCTTTTTACACAGAGATGACGCTATAGAGCCGCTATGAATCCTTTTTTATGCCGCCCCTTGCATTTTTACACAGAACCGAACAATGGCAGCATCATGCCGCTCCAGTGTGTGATTTTCAACAGTATGCTGGCATCCCAGAAGAGCTCCTGGACCTCATTCACAGACATTTAGGGCCACTCTTCTAATTTGAGTTAGCAGCTAACTGCTAACAGCTACTTTTTAAATCTCCTACTGTGGGTCACAAGCATAACGTGTCATCAAAACGTCGCACTCCTGCTGGCTGACAGCTCTGTCCCCCCATTCCATGATTGTCCCTTTTTTACAGAACAGCAAACAGGCATAACAGTTGGTACGTTTACAAGCATGCAGCAGTCGAGCTAAGCTCATAGCTCGGCGAATCAGTCAAGTCGAACCTCGTGTCTTGTCTGAGTATACATGCAGACAAGAAAATCAAATTTCTGACCAAGTACGTCTGACTCCGCCTTGATGGGCGGTGCTGTGTCCTTTTTGATATTGTGCATATTGAACTAGTTGCGGTTCTTTTTCAGAAACTTTTTTAAATAAATCTGCATTTCGCGTTTTCTTACCATCCATAAACTTCAAAATGTTTAGGTCCGTTAGCTGTCAGAGCATGAATGTAGTTTCCACATGCATTTAAAAGTCCAGTTTCAGTCGGACTAAGCTGTTTACGTGCATTTAAAAGTCAATTTTTAGTCGGACTAAGCTGTTAACATGCATTTAAAGATCTGCTTTGAGTCAGACTAAGCTGTTTACATGCATTTAAAAGTCCGGTTTCAGTCGGACTAAGCTGTTTACGTGCATTTAAAAGTCCGGTTTCAGTAGGACTAAGCTGTTTACGTGCATTTAAAGGTCCAGTTTCAGTCGGACTAAGCTGTTTACGTGCATTTAAAAGTCAATTTTTAGTCGGACTAAGCTGTTTACGTGCATTTAGAAGTCCGGTTTCAGTCGGACTAAGCTGTTTACGTGCATTTAGAAGTCCAGTTTCAGTCGGACTAAGCTGTTTACGTGCATTTAAAAGTCAATTTTCAGTCAGACTAAGCTGTTTACGTGCATTTAAAAGTCCGGTTTCAGTCGGACTAAGCCAATAATTCCATTTTCTCAATCTGCATGTAAACGTACTGAGTGTGAAATTTCTGCTTTTAACAGGTTGTGTGAAAGGGGCTGGTGTTTGGTTTGTCCTTTCTGGGCTACTGTAGAAACGTAGGGATGCAACATGCTGATATAAACAGCTCATTCTAAGGTAACAAAGACACAGTGATTCTTATTTTCAGCTGATTATACAACAGTATATGCCCCTAAATCCAACACACTGGACCTTTAAAACTGATCTTAATATTTTATTTAGGTTACAGTGAGACATAGTGAAACAGAAGTGTCCTCAGTGTCTATATAAAATACTTTCAGCTGTAGACAAAGTGGAGTTAACAGTATCCAACCTTTTCGATTCAACGGGACATTACTCCTCACATTTACCTATTTTCTTTCTCTGTGGAATGACAATAGCGTAAATGCAGACCACTTGAGCGGGCGCTCACTCACTGGCTTTGGCCTTGTACGATCAGCCTTTTAGCCGCCGCCGCCACTACCACCAGCGCCGCGTTTCTCTTTTATGCTCAGCCATTTCTGTAGCCATGAATGGTTAAAAAGGTTTTTTTTCCTCCAAGCTCTCCACACAAGGCCAGGAGCACCATTCTCCCTCTCCGAGTGGTTTATGTCTGATTGAAAGAGAGGGCGAGTGTGTGTGTGTGTGTGTGTGTCCATTTGCTCTCCTGAGCTGGAGGATCCTGGGTAACACGCTAACCTAAGCTGGCATAAACAAAAGCCGGGATAAAAGACTGCAGTTACGCGATCTATTCATGTCTGTGTTTATCTGTCAGCGGGCGTCTATCTGCATGATCTGGAGGCGGAGCCATCTATGTGGGTGTGTGTGTGTGTGACGCCACGTATAAGTGTGTGTTTGCAGCTAAATCAGGTCTTCAGAAAGGACTTAATGTCCCTTCCTCATCTTCTGTGTCTCTGTCTATCTATCTGTCTCTAATTTGACCCTTCCCCCGTGTTCCCTGTCTGTGGATAGGTCACACATGTAATTATGACAATCACACTGTCCTCCTCTCTCTCTCTGTCTGTCTGTTGTCTGTCTGTTGTCTCTATATGCTAATCATGGGCTCTCTGTAATGTCTTGATGGCCAATTAAGCCACAAAAGGGACTTCTTTGTTCTATAAAACGAGTCCTGAAGAACAGTTGGATTATTCTGGACATTATATGGAGGTATACTTGAGTGATTTGATACAGCACGTCCGTAAAGTTCAGGGTGTCTTGTGTCATGTGAGTGCGGCTGATTAAAGAAAGAGTTCGTTAATGTGTCTCTGAACTCATTGGCATTAAATCTGAAAGGTATTTATGAGCCTATTTACACCTGGTATCCACGAGCGACAGGCTTGTCTGTTCACACCTGGCGTTAGAGTGAATCTCCACACACACCTCGGTTCTCACTTCAACACTCTGCAGGCAGATATGGGGGGAGAAGAAAGAGAAAGAAAGAAGAACGTATACTCATACTAATCCTACATTTACTGTGTTACTACCAACAATTAAATAATAATAATAATAGTAATAATAATTAATGATAGTAATAAAGTGAGGGGAGTGTCCTCCTGTCGGCCCACAGTGAGGCAGACACAGCTAACATCACCTCATGGAGGGACTGTTTATCAGCCTGCTGTTGGATGTTAGCTGCTGCTGCTGTGTGTTGGCTTGGGCTGGTCAGGTGGATGGAAAACTCTCTTCTTTCATTTGTTTCTTTCTTTCTCTGTTTGTGCTCATATATTTCCTTCCTCTTTTTCTGTCTTTACTTCTTTCTTCCTTTCTTTATCTACGTCTTTGTTTCCTTGTTTCTTTCCTTCTGTCTTTCTTTCTTTCTTTCTTTCTTTCTTCTATCTACTTATTTATTTGTTTACCTCTTTCTATCTTTGTCTTTCTTTCTGTCTTTCTTTCATTCTTTCTTTCTTTCTTTCTTTCTTCATCTACTTTGTTTCCTTGTTTCTTTCCTTCTGTCTTTCCTTCTTTCTCTACTTTCCTTCTCTGCATGTTTCTTTCTTTCTTTCTTTCTTTACTTCTTTCTTTTTTCTATCTCTACCTATTTATTTGTTTACTTCTTTCTTTCTTTCTTTCTTTCTTCTATCTACTTATTTATTTGTTTACCTCTTTCCTTGTCTTTCTTTACTTCTTTCTTTCTTTCTTGATCTACTTCTTTGTTTCCTTGTTTCTTTCCTTCTGTCTTTCCTTCTTTCTCTACTTTTTTTATCTACTTTCCTTCTCTGCATCTTTCTTTCTTTCATTCTTTCTTTCTTTCTTTCTTTCTTTCTTTCTTTCTTTCTTTCTTTCTTTGCTGGTTTCTTTCTGTTTTTCTTTTTTCTATCTCTACTTATTTATTTGTTTACCTCTTTCTTTCTTTATGTCTTTCTTTACTTCTTTCTTCCTTTCTTTATCCACTTCTTTGTTTCCTTGTTTCTTTCCTTCTTTCTTTACTTTATATATCTACTTTCTTTCTGTCCCTCTTTCTTTCTTTCTTTCTTTCTTTCTTTCTTTCTTTCTTTCTCTCTTTCTTTCCTTCTTTCTTTCCTTCTGTCTTTACTTCTTTCTCTGCTTTTTTATCTACTTTCTTTCTCTGCATGTTTCTTTCTTCATCTAGTTCTTTCTTTTTCTGCATGTCTTTTGTTTACGTCTTTTCTTTCTGTCCTTTATCTACTCCTTTCTTTCTATAATTCTTTTATTCTTTATTTCTTCATCTAGTTCTTTCTTTCTTTAGTCCTTCCATCCTGTTTGCCCCCTAGTGGTCATTGTCAGACATCAGTGATGTCTCCAGCTGATGCTCTGACTCACCTCCACCCTCTGACACAGCTCAACATCTATGAAGCTTCATATCGTGTTTGTGTGTGTGTGTGTGTGTGTGTGTGTGTGTGTGTGTGTTCACTGCAGTGCTGTCTGCATGTCTGTGACATGTTTATTATAATGTTGATGGACTTAACATACACTTCAGCTGACCATGAATAACATGTGACTCCACAGTGCACCAGAATCTGCTTAGCCATTGTAACAAAGACACACAGGTGCACGGTATAGGAGACACACACATACACACACACACACACACACACACACAGAAGCTCATGCATCTTATCTTCAACTCATTACCCTGTGAGTCGTAAACAACAGTGGCAGCACATGTGACACCTTAATGAACACAGAAGTCACAGAAAACCACACGCGCAGCTACACACTCGGAGTCATTATAAAACACACACAGAGAGGCACTCACACAAGTCCAGATAGGACTTGTCATCCGTTGCGCAGCTGTTTTTTGTACTTCCCTCTAATGTTGTGTGTGTGGACATCCATCACCTTGATGATATTTTAATGTCACATCCTCGGGCTGTCTCAATCTCTCCCCCTCTCTCACTCTCCTCTCTCCCTCCCACACGTCGGCCATCACTTCATAAATAAACCCCCACATCATTAAGTAAACACGCACCAGCCTGTCACGGTGATAGATGGCCTGCAAACACTCGCGCGCACACACACATACAGGCGCTGGTGATGTGTGCGGGACGCCTCATGCCCACAGGCAAAGGCCCCCCGATGGGTTTTGCGCCCACAGTCCTAATGAATGCGCACGTATTCAACTGTGAACTTGATCTAAGAGCTCACTTTTGGAGAAACTGTCCTCAAAATGAAGTTATTATGAACCAAATGTGGCGGTAACACACTTCACAATGTGTCCGCAGGCCCTTTATGGTACATTGATATTTAGCTTAGTTTACTGGTGTGATTGGTTGGCTCCCACTGTGCCCCAGTGACTGACCATCACCGCCTCCACCTGACATGTGCCTCCACTTACCGCACACCTTCTGCTGTGAACAATTCAGGCTCTCCCCGTCTCTCTCACCTGAAGACACACACTCACACAGAGCGCGCAGTGTAATGGATGTGCTGGCAGGCTGGTCCCGCTGTGTGCCTACTGTTGGGGAAGCTGCCACAAAAAAACCCCTGTAGCCCAGCAGAAAGCTGCTTATAAAGACAAGAGGTGGGACCCTGGGGAGAGGAATGGGAGAGAGGGAGCAAGTAAACGAGGGAGAATACGAGGGGAATGGGAAGGGCTGCGGAAGCGAGGCAGCAATACAGAATAAGAGGAAGTGAAAGGGGAAGAGAGAGGAGATATCAGGAAGAGGGGAGAACATGACAAAGCAAATAAGTCTTAAAGAGGCGCCTTAGGGGGAAGATGGTTGGTCGGATGAGAAATATCACATCTAGCAGGGAGAAGCTGGATTGGCACGAGGAGGAGACAGATGGGACAGAGGAACTGACAGACACATGGAGGCATTGACATAAACGACTGAAGGAATGGAGCGGGGGAGGAAGAGAAAGATGTGGTGTTTTCAGGTGGTAGAGAGGTTGTTGAGACTGAAGCAAGCATGGGATGTCCTTAAACATGGTATTAAGGCTACATCCACACCTATACCATTAATAACTATTTCCACATTTATGCCTCGCGTCCACACTACTCTGAAAACGAGACCTTTGAAACTAGTGAGACCTGACCATGTTTTAGTTTGAAAACTCCAGGGTTGCATTTTAGAGGCTAGAAAGTCAAAACCAAGATTTGTATTTGATCCGGTTAGTTTTGGTTTCACATTGTAATTAGCGCATTAAAGAACTATATATGACGTACCTTTGTCCGGCTGTCATTACCCATGCAAGCCCCACTTCAATCCATCTGTTCTATTCTCATGAATGCAAGTGTCAAAGGTCACTGTGACCTTGCATCCGTCTCATTCTTGTGAACCTGTATTTCAAGAGGGCCTCGAGGTAATTCTTCAAATTTGGCACGGACATTCACTTTGACTCACAAATGAACTGATTACATTTTGGTGGTCAAAGGTCACTGTGACCTTGCGCCCGTCTCATTATAATGAACATGATGTGCTCAATGGTCAAGGTCACTGTGATCTTGCATCTGTCTAATTCATGTGAACGCAAACCTCGAGAACACCTTAAGGATATTTCTTCAAATTTGACACAAATGTCAACTTGGACTCATCAATGAAATGATTAGGTCTTGGTAGTCAAAGGTCAAGGTCACTGTGACCCTGCATGATAAGAATGCCTTTAGGGAATTCCTCAAATTTGACACGACCATTCACTTGGACTCACTCATGAGTTGATTGAATTTTGGTGGTCAAAGGTCAAGGTCATTGTGACCTTGCATCTGTCTTATTCCAGTGAGCATGATATGGTCAAAGGTCAAGGTCACTGTGATACTGCATCATTTTAATTCTTGTGAAAGCGAACCTCGAGAACACCTTAAGGATATTTCTTCAAATTGGCACAAATGTCGACTTGGACTCAACAATAAAATGATAAGGTCTTGGTGGTCAAAGGTCAAGATCACTGTGACCTCTTCTGTCTCAATTTTGTGAACAAGATATATCCCAAGAACACCTTGAGGGAATTTCTTCAAATTTAGAGCAAATGTTCATTTTGCCTTAAGGATGAACTGATTGAATTTTGGTGGTCAAAGGTCAGGGTCATTGATACCTTGCGTTTTTCTTATCATAATGAACTTGATGTGGCCAAAGGTCAAGGTCACTGTCATCTTGCATCTGTCTCATTCTTGTGAACACGATATATCTCGAGAACACATTGAGTGAATTTCTTCACATTTTGAGCAAACGTTCACTTGGGCTTAACGATGAGCTGATTAGATTTTGGTGGTCAACGGTCAAGGTCACTGTGACCTTTCATCCTCTTGAACATTTTATCTCAAGAACACCTTGAGGGAATTTCCTCAAATTTGGCATAAACTTCCACTTGGACTCAAGGATCAACTGATTAGATTTTGGTGGCCAAAGGTCAAGGTTATTGTGACCTCTAAAAACAAAAAAATCATACACTTACAATGACATGTAGTAGAGAACAAAATGATGAATTAATAACATTAATTCTAATTTC
Source organism: Epinephelus moara (assembly GCF_006386435.1). Lineage (NCBI taxonomy): Eukaryota > Metazoa > Chordata > Actinopteri > Perciformes > Serranidae > Epinephelus > Epinephelus moara. Next base: position 14,047,119 of record NC_065520.1, read on the forward strand.
TACCTGGCTCTTTATAAAGTTGTCTCCGCCTCTTCCCATGTGCTGCGGTGGCTCATTTTATTACATTGTGGTGTTCGTGGACAAACTGAAACCTGTGCTGTACATTTACCACCACTTGACAACTTTACTCTGCTCTGATTGCCAGCATCACCCTCACTCCGTTGCGTGACCACAAACACTATGCACAAGGTGCAACACGACTCTTATCACAAGATGATAACCTGCCAAAACTGCCTGCAATTGGTTTAGAAGTCTTCACAATCTAAAAAATGTTTTCACACCAGAAACGAACTAAACCATGGTTTAGTGTGATCTGGACCGTGACCACCTGTTTTTGTTGAACCAAGGTCCACACTGAGGTACAGAGGAGGTTTCACACCTGTAATGTTGGGTTTGGATGACTTTAAAATGACTCTCAATCTTTTCTCTTGCCACCTTGACTGCCTTATACTCATGTGTTACTTTCTGTAAGAGCTCCACCTCTTCATTGTCCAAGGAAACAAATCTCTAGTCTTACATTTCATCATCTCTGTAGTATTTTCTGTAACTAAGCAACGAACCGCAGAGAAGACAATGTGCTTCCTGCTTACATCAGCATGCCAGTGCCCAGTGTGCATGAATAGTCATGTGATAATGCGTTTTGGGGTGTGTTAATTCTAACGGAGATTACTTCTGAAACTGTGGTAAAATGCTTGTTTTTGTTTTAAAACGGTGTTTCAAAATGAAATTGTATCATCGTGGATGTGGCCTAAATCTCTACAAAAGGGTGCAAAAGAAAAGGAAATTTCCTAGTGGGAGTTTCAAGTTCCACTGACACGCCGCAGAATACATATTGATTCTGTAAATACGTCTTCTGTGCTTCTTTAAGGAAGCTTTTTTTGTTTCCAACTCATGTCTCTGCCTTCCTTCACTCTGCGCTGTCCAATTAATTAGAAACTTTCTCAAATAAGCTGTTAAAAATGTAGATTTCTAAAAGGAGATGAATCGGAGAAAGCGAGCGTGGGAGGGCCGAGATGCTTAGTTGGTGCATATGGAAGAAAGTGAGGGAGAGAGAGCAGCTGGTCCGGGGGTGTTTCTCTGAAGGAGGCTGCACTAATGTTAGTCTAATGTTAGTGTTAATCAGGTTAGCATATGCCCCGTGTGTGTATGTGTGTGTGTCGGTCTGAGCTTTTACTGATGCACCTGCCATATTTTAATGAGGGAAGAGAGAGGGATGACTGGCTAACATACACCATCACTCAACATCTCTCTCTTTCTGTCTGTGTCACCTTCTTCCCCCCTCTCTCTCTTTCTTTTTCTCACGCACACACACACACACACACACTCCCAGTGGGAAAAGCTCCATGTGAGGCATCCGAGCAAGTTGGAATAAGTCCTGCTTTCTATTTTTTACAAACATGCTCACAAGTTTTGAAATGTAGCCTCTATTCTGGACTGACTTTACACACACGCGCAAAGCATGTGCACATGCATACACACCACATGTGAATGAGCACGGCCACAAACTGACACACACGAGTTTGAACACCCGCTCACACACGTTTTATAACAGACTTTTAAGAGGTAACATACCACAAACACATAAAAACACACAATCCACAATCAACCATGAAAAGGCAACATATACACACAAGCACACACACATAAAAACACACACACACACACACACACACACACACAGTCACCATCAAAGAGCTGCAAACCTCAGCTTTGGCCAAACCAATGCTGTTCTCAGAGTTCATTTCTCTGTAGGAGGCTCCAGCCAAATCCATGCTGGCAGCACACACACACACACACACACACACACACATGCAGGCAAACTTTTAGAGGAAAATCTCGTAATTCAGTAATTACAAGAAATGCTGTCTCTTGATCCTGGTTTCTCCGTGATCCTCTCGCCCAGTGCAGCAGTCGAAGCCTGTGCACATCAAAGGCTGCCCGTCGGTCCCGGCTCTCTGGCCCGGGCTCGGTGCTATTCTGGCCCGTGTAATTACACAGGCCCCCACCACAAGTTAGTGTTTGGATCATACACCCCAGAATAACCCTGAACAAGCTACTGTGAGCGGCTACTGGAAAACCGTCTGCACAGGAGGAAAATGATAGAGAAGAAAGCAGGCAGGAGGTAGAGCTTCCAGGAGACCGCTCTCTGTTAATGTCGGGGTTGAGGTGATAATTATGAAATGAAAGCAGAGCTGCAAAGATAGTTCCTCTTTACAAGCCATTTAATCCAATATCCAGTCTTGCAAGATAATTTTAGGTTAAGGTATTTGCCAGCGAGGTGGCAATAATCCATGTTTTGCAATGCAGATGTAATTGTTTCTTGCACTAATACCTTTAAACATTCCAGAAAAAGGCACATTATCTGGATATGATGCTGCGTGAATATTCTGAAAATTGCTTTTGAGACAAGTGAAATTACCTGACACCATTTGTGTACTGATTGCAGATAAGAGGGTAGAGAAAGAAGGGCAAAGACACTGAGCACAGGTTCATTTCAGAGACTGTCAGTGAGGTATTTAAATAACAACGTAGTGTACTAGTATGTGTAGCATGCTACGCTAGTCATGGATGTTACATAATGTTAGTAACAACCAAACGTGTTTTAAGCCAAACCATGATGTTTATCCTAAACCTGACCATGTACTTTTGTCTGAATAAATCGCAAAATTTGTCGTTAGAATTAAAGTCACGAAGAGGGTCTAAAAAGTCACTAATCTAGCAAGAAAGTTGTCGCGTTGGCAACACTGCCTAGCATGTCATATTTTTGACGTGTAGGGCCACTGTCAACTATCGAGATTTGACAAGTTGAGCGTGAGAATGTGTTGCGATGTTGCCATCTTGGATTTTCGGGCTATATTTGGACTACAGGGCAGACTTAACTCCAATGCTAGTGGCTAGCGTGATTAGCACGGTGCATTTACGGCTATGGTTAACTGTAATAATGCTAGCTTTTGCTAACGAACACCAGGTTTAAAACAATTAAAACAAAATGTAATACCAGAGAAACTAAACATCCGACTCCTTAGAGGGTCTTTTAGTGCAACTAAACACTGGACAAGACATTTTTTAGGCGACCAAAACATTAAAATTACTTAAATAAACTGAAAACACATTGACACAGCGAGAGCTACGGCTACTCTGTGAATCTTGGGTAACGCTGTGGTTAAATTACCTAACAAACGTTGTTGCCGTGGACGCAGTTTGGCATCCACTTGTCTTTCAAAGTTACCATGCCCTGAATCATACACAAGTTTAAGCCTTAATAACATTTACACACTTGTACGAAAATTCAACCCTCGCTTTTGGAGCCAGCCCCTAGTGGCCATTTAAGGACCTACAGTTTTTAGCACTTCCACGTTCGCTTTATTTTTAGCCCCAGAGGTTGTTGTTTGGTTCAATGATTTCTATGATTCCGACATAATTTCATACTTTCTGACCACCTTTGTTGTTTTACATCATCTGCTCTTTGCCGCTGGCCATCACCCCTCCGTTTGATTGGTACACACAGGAGCACTTCCCCGTTCACTCACTCAAACACACACAAAGACTGGAGACTCAGGCACAAGCTGAACTCTTGCTCACACTCCTGGGAGACAAAGACAAGAGTGAACATCTCATTCCGGCATTATGTTTCTACCCACTGCTATCAAGAGTTTTCACACACACGTCTCGCACCTTTCTCCCTCTTTTCTTTGCAAAGTCACAATGAACGATTCCGTCCACGGACTCCTCCTCTCTGTCCTTGTCTCTCCAGCTCATCCCCGAGGCTCAACACACCTCTCTCCTCTCTCTTTTGTTTTAAGTCACTTCATTCCAATGCTGCACAGCAACCAGCTGAGGATTTTTATTTTTTTCCCTACCTCCTCTCCCTCCTCCCCATCTGGGCCAACAAAGGCCTACAGGGACTTATTTGGTGTCTGTCTTTATCCCCACAGCTTGTCTCTGGCCTACGGGCAAACTGCAGAGTGTGATCTGTCTGCAAGTTGATAGAAATCTCCCATTCTGCTCCTCACTCGCACCGCTCTCACTTCAAAGCTCGTCACCAGTCTATGTTTGAGTTAAAGAAGGGGAGGTTCAGTGGGGTTGGCTCTGAGTGTGTGTGTCTCTTTGCTCAGGTCACACTTAAACATCTTATCAAAAGAAGAAAAGAAAATGAATTTGTGCTCTAAATCATTTTACCTAGCTAATTATACACAGAGCATTTTGTTGTACCGACACTGTCACTGTTATAATCAGTTTTACCACACATTAGTATCCTATGCTTGATACAAGCAGGTTGTGGAAAGAAATTACAATTCCCTTCTTTTTTTACACTTTGGAGCACTAATGGAAAATGTAAATTACATTTAACTATTTAAATTGTCTGACCTTGCCATACTGGCTTGTATCTGAGCAAAGTTTGAAGGGAGCAACATCTGTGCATTTTCCTAAAATGAGACTCGAACGTAATCCATGCAAGATATATATTAGGTACGACGCTTATATGAAAGCCAGCCACTCTCTAATGTGGGAAACATGTGTAGCCAGAGGTACAGACTTTGACATATCACCGGCAAAAAGATCTGAAACCTTCAGTACAGAGCGGACTTGGGCAGAGTTTGCAGGTTTGGGATGTAAACCAAGCAGCAACATCCAGGGCTGTAAAACAAAGTCAACGCAGAAATGCCAAAAACTGCAGTTCCTCAAATGGCCACTTGAGGCTGGCTCCAAAAGCGAGTCAATCCCTATAGACCCCTATGTTAAAATGTCCAACTTTAAAGCAGAAACAAACATCACAGATGTTGGACTGGTTGGTTGGACTTCCAGGCAAGTTTCTGAGCCTGTAAGTCACCACTTCACGACTCACGACTTCATAGCGTTCCAGGCAAGTCACGCCAAATTGTCAAAGCAACATGGCGGACCGTGCGGGGTTTAAGTTTTTTATGATCACTTCTATCGGTTTGACTGCCCTTCCAGTGCACTTTCACGGGTAGAAGGTTGTAAAAACACGAGTTACGGGTTGCCTGGAACCCACCGTAAGACCCTTCAAGGAGTCTGATAATCAGGTTCTCTGACAGGTACATTTAGTGTAAATGGTTTTACGTTTGTTTTTTGCTAGCTAAAATTAGCATTATTATTAGCATTATCGCAGTTAACCATGGCTATAAATGCACTGTACTAACCAAGCTAGCAGCTAGCATTATGGCTGTGTGTACCCTCCTGTCCAAACATGGTCAGTTCTGGCTCCAAAAATACATCGTATTATGGAGCTTGTGGTGATTCCCACCCCTAGTAGATATTATTATGTCTTTCACAACCACTAATGCTGCGACAGCGGCTGACAGTTACAAGCTAATAAGCTAACGAACAACATAAACAAATGAAAGATGCTAACTACACTCACCGCACTGCTCTTAAACCTCTCAACGTAGCACTGGTCTCATCCCGACACTTCGGAGGCCAGAACCAGAAATCTCAGTGAGGGAGAAATAGATTTATGTTAGAAAACCATGTTAAACAAAATATTAATCTCAGCAGAATATTTTTACATACTTAAAAACACATCTGGAGGCCGTGAGCCATTACACTGAAAGGCTACTGCTTCATCACTCGGAGAAGGAAACTCTTCTTCTTCTTGTGTGCCCTCGACAGCCAAACTACTGCAGGTAATTTGGGGAAAATGGAGCCTTTAAAACCAATGACACTCAATCTGGAGGGTCTGGAGTTGGCAGGAGTTGCATCAAAGTAGAAGGTCAGACGCATCGACCTCACGACATTTGCAGCAGGCCATTGGAGGGCATGAAGAGCTGGAGTCCGTCATCAAAGCCTCACTGGTGGCGGCGCTGTCGACCCCCACATCCACAAATCTGTGACTGTAAGGAGGGGACGACTGAAGACTGAATCACCTGCGCCGCGGAGATGGCGGCATCACAGAACCCAGACACATGACTCGACAAAACCGGAGGGGGAGCTGTCAGATGTGTTTGCAGCTCGTGTGTGTGTGTGTGTGTGCGCATCAAGGCTGTGCCCAGGCTCACACAAACACACACTCTGTTCGACGGTTGTATCACAGCTTGGTAAATAAAAAATAAACCAAGCAAGCGCTGCCTTTCTCTTACTCACACACCCTGTGACATAGCTTTCGGGGGCATCATAACCTGGAGAGGGAAGAATGAAAACGCGCACACACACACACGCACACACTCTCACAGGGGTATTTGGATGTTATTTCAGTGAACAGTGGGGAGGCAAACAAACCCACAGAGGGGGTAGAGGAACAGGGACACGGCTCCAGTAAATAAACAACACCCCACGGCCACTGCCACGGCCACACACACACTCCGACACACACATGGAACAGGTTTAAGATGCATGTTGATTGCAAATGCACACACATGCAGGTCCCCTTTTGCGGAAGTTTGAGAAGTCACTGATTTGGTTTCGGTAGTTTAAATAACACGAAACCTAATATTCTGTTTACAACCAGAACAACCCAGTAAGTGCTTTTTGTAACCACGATGAAACGGACCAGCCCAGTCCGTGTTTAGACATCCTGAGGAGTGATATAAATCGCCCAGTTGCAAAATGTTTGCGGCTAATAGCCACTTAAACAAATCAAATACTCTCTTGGGTTGCAAAACATATTTTTTTCCCCGTGTCTGTTTGTCCACTCAGAGCCAGTGACATCAGTACGTTTCCAGGAAAGTGTAAAACATTCTTTTGAGTGTGTGCGCTGATGCGTGCAAACCATTTATTTAGAGTTCATGCAAACGGTTTGAAAGGTTAAACCAGAGCAAATTTATTCGGACAGATAAAGTAGTCTGCGTGGAGCCGTAGCAAATGATGGAAGTAAGAGTGTGCTGAACTCTTATTTATCTAATGCAGCTAATGAGCTAAACAGTCTTTCCCCACTACCTGTTGCATCCTCACATGGGAAGATTAAACCGCAAACACACACACACACATCCAGTCAGTCTGAAGCCAACTGTATGTAAATGTAAAAAGCCATCCGAAGGTCAAGAGTTGAGGCCTAAACAAACACTAACAATGCAGACAATTACCAGCAGATTGGCCTATTACCAAAATAGACTGCATTCCAGTCTGAGTGTGTGTAACCTTTGGTCCCCGTGTGTGTGTGTGTGTGTGCCATCTGCTGCTAACGAGCTCCGAGTGAGCAGGGTCCAGGTGTGGGAGTGTTTAGTGTACACCGGGGGGCGAGTGAGCCTCCTGTTTGAGATCCACACACACAGAGCCTCCTAATACAGCATAATCTCTGTGCCAACGGCTTAGCGTCAAAGAGGTGCGCTGACCTTTCTCAGATTCGGTTGGTTATTAGTTGGTTACTATGCAAACAAGCCGTTTCACAGGAATACTGCAAATTTTCAAATTTGTGGAGAAAGTTTCTGTTGGAGGAAGGTGCTTAATCAGACCAGAGGCCACCTCAGGGTGTCTGCCAGGCAGCCTAATGTCGGACTGTTTCATGCTAATGGTAAGATTACAGTGAGTTAGCTGATGATAACACTAACTTCTTAACGTTACTCTTCTACATCCCCTACGAGCTCTCTCCATCACTGGTTGTCCTTGGCAACATGCTGCTTTCCTCCCCATGACAGGAGCGTCTTGTCCAGTCGACACCAGCTAGCTTTTGGTGGTCCCTATGCGAAATCTTGTTCTGCCCCCCTGTTTTCAACACTCATGGCTGAACACGAAAATCAAAATCTGGCTTCCGTCAAAAGACGCTCGCAACGGGGCTAACAGCTTTCCTGGGGGAGACCCTGTACCTGGGATATTATTGATTATAAAATGCTATTTTGTGCTGTTTTTAGACCGTAATTAATTTACCATGTCAGTCTGAAAATGCTGTTTAAATGTGGTAACACTGTCCACGTGCCTGTTATTTTTAAGGTAGTTTTCGTACAGATATTTGTCCTTAACAGTAGGAAAATGGCTTACTTACTTCCTCCTTCTTTCAGTCAGCCCCCGGTCCTCCAACGAGTAATAGCTGCTAGTTACCCTGGATTTACACACCTGTTCAAGGGATAGCGCACCCAACATGAAAATTCAGCCATTATCTACTCACCCATATGCCGATGGAGGCTCAGGTGAAGTTTTAGAGTCCTCACATCACTTGTGGAGATCCCAGGGGAGAGTGGGTAGCAGCACAACTCCACCTAATGGAGGCTGACGGCGCCCCAGATTCAAACGTCCAAAAACACATAATTGAAACCACAAAATATCTCCATACTGCTCGTCCGTAGTGATCCAAGTGTCCTGAAGCCCCGACATAAAAAGTTGCTTGGAACAACGTCATATGAACTCTGTTTTTAGCGTCATTGTAGCCTGTAGCTCTAACTGCCTCTCACATGTGCGCACTTGCGCAAGACTGTGTTGCGAGGAGATGTTTGCTGTATGTGACAAAAACTTTTCAAGCTTAGGAAGAGCTTAGAGAGCCTTTAACGTGAACTCTCCCATCAAAAAGCTAAAGTGCTAAAACTCAAATTTGTGATGTCATAAGGCTATTCAGTTACAAATTCAATTGGGCCGGATTTTAAAACCACAAAGTGTTGATGAACATTTTTTCAGCAGCAAGCAACCTATTGAAAACTTTTTTTTAGCTTTTGGTTATGACAAATGATATTTGAAAATATATTCAGTCATATATCTGACCGAGGAGCATCACATAATGCAGAAACAGAATAAAAAAGAGCTATCAATGCACAGAAGCTTAAAAAGTGGCACTAACAGTAACTACTGTAATAACACACTCTATCTCTCTACCAGCATCTTCCTCTCTCCCTTCTTCTCCAAATACACAGCACTTAGTTTTATGCAGTCCATGGCAGCAACAGTCATGTTTACAACAACAAAGTCATGATATAAACTCAATAATATCTCACTGGAAACAAATCTAACATGTCAATAAAATAAATATTCCTCCTTATGTCACAATACTGTGAAAAAAAGTGATGTTATTCAAGCATGAAGACTTCTTTGTTTGTTGTGGTTCGCCTGTCTGGTTGCGCATGCATGTGTAACCCACTGGCAAGCTCATCACCTGCACTCCTACAGCGGTTACAGCTGACACTGAGATGGCGTCATTGGGAAACACAGCACCCACCCTCCACTCCCCACCGGTTAGCACAGTTAGCTCTGTCAGCACTGTTGCTGTTGTTTAGCCCTGTTTATGGAGTTAGCACCATTAGCTGCTAGCCACCAGTTCAGCCATTTCCATGATGATAAATATGTCAAGACAACTCGTGCACTTTAAAATCAGTATGAATATTTGACAGTTCGTTTTTTAAGCAGGACTTTTAGTTTGACAGTGGCATTCAGGTAACATAGTAAACAAGCTAACAGTGCTAACAAAATGCGCAACAGCATTTTTTGTCGACACGAGATATGAAACAAAAGGCGGAGACTGTCGTACAAAGTTACGAAGTACGAAGAGTATCGTGAAAGTCAAGAGCGCTCACTCCACAGCAAAATGTCGCCAGGAGAACACTGCGCAGCAAACAGACTAGCAAATTTAAAAACAAGTCACTCATTTTCAGGGGCAGCCCAGTATTTTGGCATTTCCAGTTCATAGTCGACAAGTGGCAGCTGTGGTTACATCTCTGTGTCTTCTGTCTTGTGTCGCATTGGCCTGCTCACACACCAAATCTTTAACTACAGTTTCCCTCAGTTGTCTCCCCCTCTGTCTCATCTCCTCCCTCTCCTCCCATGGGGGAGTCAGCAGAATCTCATCACAGTGATTTTAAGGGAGGGGAGGGTTGATTTCAGGAGGGTTCCGCCTCATGGTGCCAGTCGGATGAGGGGCGTGGGGGCGAGGTTGCCAACAGGAGGTGGGCATGGGGCACCAGGCAGAGGCTCCACACTGAGACACATGCTTAATTAGCACCCGAGATGGATGGAGGGAGGAAGAAAAGGATGGATGGAAGAGGAATAGATGGCAGTACAGGGGGCTAATTATGCCGTTTTGAAAAGAGACGGCGCAGGAAAGCGGTTTGGGAAAGGCAAATCTGAGCATCTCAGTCACGGGATGAAAGCCGTGCTCAGGCATTGTGTCAAAGCACTTGGACTCTCATTTGAGGCTTATTGTATATATGAGCATCACAAATTTACAGCAGAGCCAAAAGTGCTCCAAGAAATTCATTTCCTGAGCTCCGGCAATACTTTGTGATGAATGCGACAGCTGTGCTGCTAGAGTTGATTGGTGTGTCTGTGTGTGTGTGTGTGTGTGTGTGTGTGTTGCAATGCGTATCATCTGGCACTGTCAAGGCACGGCTTTCTAATTTGGAAAAATGGAAAAGTGACTTTCTGCTCATTCACACTCGCACACGTGCCAAGCATTCTGCCAGAGCGCTTGTCAGCTGGTGAATTGCGGCAATGACTCAACACAATGATGCACTTCATAAGAAAGATTGTTCCTGATACATTTAAGCTCGTTTGCTGTCCCTGATGACAGAGTCTTAAAAAGCAGTCTGAAGATCTGCTGATTGGAAGGTGTAGATTACACACAGCCGCAGTCGTGTCCAAGATTAACAAAGTCTTTCAGCTTTACAGTTTTCCCACATGACGCTCATGAGAAATAGGAAATTCCCTAGTGTGTGTGTGTGTGTGTGTGTGTGTGTTGTGGTCTGGCATGAACTCCAAAGTGAATCTGGCTTTCTGTCAGCTACTGTCTGCGCAAGACATTAACTTCTCTGCCGATAACCACTCACACATGCCCCATACGTGCAGTAGATACACACAGCGCTGTCGATGATGTCACCGGGTTCGGGGCGAGGACGTGAACCTGCGTGCCAGGAGCACCAAAGTGCTTGTCATCGCTCTCCACCTGCGGAGCTGTGAAGACGAGGCTTTTTGCTCGCGACCGCTGCGTTTTCGCTCAAACCTGGATGACTTTCATATTGCTGTTTCACCAGTTGCCATGGTGAGACTGAGATTTGTTGTGTGTGTGTGTGTGTGTGTACGCCACATCATCTGGCACTAAAGCTGGCTGTCTAATTTGGGGAAATGGGCATCCATAAGACATCCATAACGTGTGTGTGTGTGTGTTAATAAAGGAATCACCCAGATATGGCTGCAGGCTGTTATGTTAATACAATCAAGGGACAAAGAATTTCACTCATTTTATCTAAACACACATTTCCTCCCCTCATCATCATCTTTTCTTCTCCCCCACTCAACACTCAGAAGATGTATTACGCCATGTTCCACACACACACACACACACACGCACAAGGTCTTCCACCTGAGTCCCAGCGTCTTGCTGAGACTAATGCCCCCTTTACCTCACATTATGCATCTCTTTGCATAATGTCCCCCACCAAAGATGGAGCATTCACACCCCGACATCATATTAAACCTGCGCACACGCCTTCCCCGACTACCACAATATTACCATACACGTATACACACACACACACACACACACACACACACACACAGCCACAAAGCCACTTTAGTGAATAGAGCTTGCCCCAGCCTCGCCTCTGATGTGCTTTCACTTCCTGGCTCCCATTCAGAGACATTAGAGCTCGCTACATTACAGAGACATGCTAATGATATCTGGTAATGCGCCGCCACTGCATTGACATGCAGGATGAGTTTGAACTCATACGAACATGCAAAACACAGCAACTGCTGTATGGAGTCATTTGGAGTCTTTATGGTGTGTGTGTGTTTGGGATGTTAAATTCAGTGCGTGTGGGCGTTCGCGGGGTTGATAGCCCGGATCAAACACTGTTTACCTCTTTAGATTTCCATGTGTGCGCCTGTCAAACCTGTGATTGTGTGTTTACGCACACATGTGCACATGTCAGTTATTGTATGTATGACTGCTCTGGTGTGTTTGGCCAACGTGCTGGTGTGTGCAGTGGTGTATGGTGTGTTTAACCAATGAAATGTCCGCTGAGTAAACAGCCTGTGTTTGTGTGGGGAAACTCAAAGCCCGGGACCATAGATTACAGATAATTGAAACTGTATGCTCTCTCTCCTCTCTGTCTACCCCTTGTTCAAACCCCCGTGTATTGTTGTAACCTCACACCATGTTTGGAGTTAAGCAACTAAATTCAACACTCCATCTTTTTTTTCTACATGCGAGACTGAGCCAGTGTGTTTGACGCCAAAAAAGGATGCATACATTTCAGCACTTTACTTAAACAGTTTATGTAAGTCTGAAACAGCACTTTCATATTTGGTGTTTTTGCAATGGCGGTCATTCATTGTTTCTCCACTCGTTTAATTTGTCACCCGTCTGTAAGTAATCATGAAGATCAGAAGGTCTGAGATCAAGCTGAGTAAACCGTCCTACTCCCCTACCACATGATACCTTTAATCCACAGTTGTTTGCCGACAGAAAAACAGCAAAGACGCTTTAGCTCCACTACTTTAAAATGACCCGACTCTGTTTACCAATGTCATTTTCAGATTTATTTCCCTGCCTGAGCGTGGACTTCACTTTAATCAGTCACTTCCTAGTGTGCGTGGATGAAAGCATGAGCAACCTACTCTAAATGTAATTTTTCTTGAGCGTGAAGCCAACACACACATGTTCATCAGGGGGGCACGCCGCTTACATGTGGGTACATGTGTTTGTGTTACCACATGTGGGGCATTCCCAGAGCTCCCCCCTCTCCTGTTTTTTGTTTCCGCTGAAACCACAAGGCTGCCCACGAACACATAACACGCTGCAAATACTTAATTTGTGTCCTGTGAGTTGAATTTGAAATATTACTGAGGTTAAACATATAGCCTGAGGATACAGTGCGTGTTCTGCTTCAGCAGGCTTTGAATCCACAAACAGCTTAAAGGGCAACTTTAGTGTTTTCCAACGTGGAATGTTTTTTCCCACATTTTTGTGTCTATGTGATTAGTCGGAGCAACAACATTTGAAATCGGTCCGGTATTGAGCGAGGCAAGCAAGCAGCAAAACTGACTGCAGTGTAATTCAATGGGGCAATTGAGCAGCTTCAATGCACGTCCACTTAAAGTGTGTGTTTTTGCCACTCACAGGCTCCGATTGTTATTTTAAGTGTCAGGCAGCATTATGAAAGGATCCCTACAGAGATAGACCTTTTTGTCAAAGAGTAAGATTCTTTTTGTTTAAAGCCACAGTGTGTAGGAATTTCTCCCATCTAACGTTGAAATCATATTTTGCATTCAAACGGATAACGCACTCTAGCGCCTCACTGTTTCAACCGCGTATTGCAACAACGGTAGTCGCTGTGTACCAAAAAGCTATGATAACACTGATGAAACCATGTCATCTGACACACGCGAGACGAGTTGACAAACCCCCCCCTCACCATGCTGGCTGTGTTTACAACGTAGGACTGTTGGGGCGGGTGTAAATCGAAACAAACCAATCACGTCTTGTCTTTTGACAACTAACAAGTCAACCTCAGACATCGCTCAGACATCGCTTTCATGGCGATGAGGATTCCGTCTCCCATGATGCTGCATATGCATGATCCTGCTTTATGCTCAAAGAGTGGGACTTTGTTTCACATTTAATGGGGTAGTAGCAAAGCGCCTCTTGCTCCACTCCTTCGGCTTCTGAGTCGCGCAGCGCTGGCCTGGCTCTCAACGAAAAGACAGAAGGCGGGGCTTACGAGAATAAGTCAGATTATTGGTGGAGGTAATAGTACACCAATGATGACATATTTATGAATGCGGAGGTAATAGTACACCAATGATGACATATTTATGAATGCAAACATCGATTTTTGCCAATAAACAACTGAAAATGTTACACAATGTCCCTTTAACTAGAAACAGCCCCAATGTTACACAATGTCCCTTTAACTAGAAACAGCCCCAAAATCGGCATCGCCGAACTCCATTTTAATTAACAGTGATTTAAGTGCGTACAGCACATCTAACTGGGTGAATGCAGGATTTATTTCAACCGAGCCAAGACAGTATTTGTGAGTCTTGTTGGTTGTGACGATGCCTATTTCAGGGCTGTTTCTCGTTAAACAAAAAGGATCTTACAAAGGGATAAAGGGGTCTGTCTCCGTAGGGCTCCTTTCCATAATGTTGTCGGACACTTAGAGTAACAGTCGAGCCTGTCGGTGGCAAAACAAGCACTTTTAGTGGACGGAAATTGACCATTTTCATTTGCCACACAGTTTCACTGCTGTTGGCTGCAGCAGTCTCTCTCAGTACTGAACCAGTTTTAAAAATGGTTGTTCCCATTTGTTACTTAAACGCAGAAACATTGGAAAAGAGTTTAAAAAATACTAAAGTTACCCTTTAACACATTTTTGTTTTCATCATCTCTCTACCTGACTGACTTCCACTGAGGAAGGTCTGAGTGTGATCTTTGCTTGAGGGTATTTTGACTGTTGAGTGGCTGAACCTTGGATTTTTCTTGTCTACATACTGACATTACTTGTCCCGTGTCTCCTCACAGGTGGCGCCCAGAGGTGCTGAATCTCGATCCGCGCCTCGCTACGAAGAGGTGGACCGACAATACCCCACACACCCCAGGTGAGACCCCTGCGTGTGTGTGTGTGTGTGTGTGTGTGCTTGTTTTATTCCTAAATGCAGGAAATGAGATGATAACTTCTTGCCACTCCCTCCCTTTGTGTCTCCATCACTCACACGAACACACACACACACACGCACGCACGGAGCAGACTAATCCTCTTTGGAGCTTATAATTAAATCTGGAGTGTTTGCCTTGGGAGTGTCTACTCATCCCAGGAATAGGAGTATTCAGCTCTCCAGAGAGCAGGGCACAGGGAGGAGGATCACACACACGCACATATGGAGGGTGGTTTGCTCTTATGAAGAATGTATAACCTCTAGTGTGAGTTTAACTGAACTGCACACGTCCCTTTGTGTGTGTTTAAAATTTCTCATGTCAAATTAGGCACATGTGTACCTCTGCATATTTCCCAGCAGAGCCACAGCCCACATACATCAGTCTCAGTATTACCTGACTCGTGCACGGGAGTGTGTGCACGCACACGCCGAACAAACGCCATCTTTGTGATGATGGCGGGCCCCGGCAGCTAAGTGGAGCGTGGAGTGGCGCGGTGCGAGGAAAGTGAGAGGAGGAGAATGAGGAAAAGAGGGGGACACCGGGATGGAGAGGAGGAGAGTGAGAAAAAGAGAACAGTCATTTCACGGGTTATTGCCCCTCCTGATATGACAGGCACCAGGGAGCGCAGACATCAGCACCGGCTCAGGGGGGACGAGACACACGGAGAATCTGGGAGAGAGGAGGATAGAGGAGGAGGGACATGACCGAGCAAGAGGGACAGAGAGATTAGCCAACTGTAACTGTGGAGACAATCACAAATGGAGACAGACACACCAAGGGAGACTCGCTTGACCTCTGACAGCTCAAACTATACTTAGGTACAGTAACACAGATTTAAAAAAAAAAAAACTTCCAGCTCATGCCCATCCACTTATCCAAACTTTCTCCGCAGTAATATTGAAGCAAGTCCGGAAAATTGGAAACCTTCCCAGCCATTCAGACTGGCAGACATGAAAGTTGCAATCTGCATTTTATTGCTGAAATGATTAGCAGACAACTATTTTGACAATTAATCATTTGAATCAATTTTAAAGCGAGCAGACCGAACATTCTCTCTTCCAGTGTCTTGAATGAAAGAATTTGCTGCTTGATATTTAAGCAATAGTAAACGCAAGGTCGTGCTGACTGTGATTCAATCATGGGCATGAGGCCGCAGTGTGATATTGGTTATATACAACACTCCTACAAGCACCATGTATGCTACTTTGTGTAGGTGTGGAAGTGAGCCTGACTTTGAAGCCAATTTTTGGAGAGGCCAAACGACGATACTGCCATTTCCAGGGTCCGTCGCATGTTGCCCTACTGCCCAAAAATTGACTCCCATTGACCAACATGGTGAAAGAGACATCTGTGGAATAGTAGATACATATTTTGAACGTCACAACCCCCGCAAAATGATTTAATCATTTTGTCTGATAACATTTGGATGAATAAATCATGTTATCCCCGTTCAAATTACTGGAGCGCTAAACTGGAAGTTACACACCGCCACTGACAGTGCAGAACTAGTGCCGATCATCCGGGTAATTTTATATGTGGCAGTAGAACTATTTTGGCTTCATGCACCACTGAGCAACTTTCATAGGCATGAACGGAGCCCCGCTACCAATGCCGTATCCAGTTCTCCTAATACACCTATGGAGTTAACAGCTGGTGACAGAATGGCTGATTGCAAATGAGCACGCCTGGTGGTTTGTAGTGAAGTACCCTGGCTCCTTTCCTTCCCTTCGTTCCCTTCTAACGACCGCTCAAAATTTAACTCAATTATTCTTTGCGGAAATATTGTAGCTGGCTAGCTAGCTAATGGATGATGGCACGGTGGCGGAAGTTTAACCAAAGAACCAGGTTGCCCAAGGAAGAGCGCCCAAGACAACGAAAAGACTGGTAGATGAAACTACTAAGTTAGCGAAAAACTGTAGTAGTGTCTCACTTCAGTCTATTCAGTCTCTATTCATACCAAGGAAAAATTTGGGGGAAGATTGACAGCCCTACTTTACACACTCTCCCATGACGGGGAACTAAAACCCTTTGGCGTGAGTACGAAACAAGACATTAGATGACATAATTTTGGGGTTTAGGAGAGACAGACCAACATCTTTCAATATTTTAACACATTTTTCGATAAAATGATTAGTCGACTAATCGAAGAAATAATCGACAGATTAGTCAACAAAGAAAATAATCGTTAGTTGCAGCCCTACTTACTTAATCCTCTTCTTCCTGGGTGGGAAATAAGGCTTCGACGACTCAACACCATTCATCTCTGTGTTGTGCTACTTTCTGTGCCTCTCCCCATGTCAGCTTCAATTCTTCCAGCTCCCCTTCAACTGTTCTCCGCCAGGTATTCTTTGGCAGCCCAGGCTTACATTCTCCAGGTGGTGTCTATCGTAATGCTACCTTCGGTATCCTCTCCTTGTCCATTCTTAGGACATGGCCTAGCCATCTGAGTCGCTGGTGTTTTATTTCAAGGAGTGATACATGCATAGTAAAAAGTCCTAGTGATGCTATAGTCTATATAACGCCCCCTGTCCAAAAAGTACTTGGTTTGAACTAGCTGTTGTGTTGTATAATGTAGATTAAATGTTATTGGATTTGACATTGTTGAAATTTGAAGACATGAACTTGGACTCGGGGAAAAACATTTCTCTCTATTCTCTGCCGTTTTATAGACAGAAGGAATACTCGAAAAATAAACTGCGGATCAGTAGATAATGAAAATAATGATTAGTTTTAGCCTTGCTGTATTTCCAGTGTTGCTCTAATACCTACTGAGTCTTCCTGCATTTTAATAAACTTCTACTAAGACCTGCACCTTTGCAGTTCTGCCAGAGGGTAGATAAGAAAAAGGAATTCAAATAAGAATATTATTCTCCAAACTACAC
Source organism: Epinephelus moara (assembly GCF_006386435.1). Lineage (NCBI taxonomy): Eukaryota > Metazoa > Chordata > Actinopteri > Perciformes > Serranidae > Epinephelus > Epinephelus moara. The sequence goes on from NC_065520.1 coordinate 14,064,534, forward strand.
TATATTATATATGACAGTTCAGATGATTTTTTATTTAAGTAATGAAGTATAAGCAGCCATTGTATTCTCCGGCTTATATGATTAGACGTGAAGATAAGAAGTCAGGTTCAAGTAATGTTCATTACCTCAAGAAATGTTCTCATTGTTATTTAACTGTTGTTCATCTCCTCTTTGAAGTATTTTTAGGCCCAGGCCCATAGGATATCATCCGTTTGAAATGCATATGGTACAGTTAACATGCTTCTGGGGACATTTGCCTCAGCAGAAGAGCAAAAAGCAAGAGCAACAAAAGGCAGAGGAAAAGTGCCAGATAGAGTTTGAACACTATTCAAACTCACATGTTTGTGTTCTTGTTTCTGATGTTCCTGTAAAGATAAATCACGACTCCTCAGTCCCCGAAACTCCTCTGACTCCCCTCGCATAAATACGGAGGCAAGAGGAGGAGGGGACGCAAATATATTCCGGGAATTTTTTTTTTTTTTTTTTTTCATCGAGGGGGGAAAAAACAGGAGGCAAAGAGAGAGCAGACACAGCAGTGAATTGAATGCATTTTTCAAAGTGGAGCTGAACTTTGTGCAAAATCCCCCCGGGGGCCGCCATTATTGAAAGCCATTTCCTCTCAAAATGAGTGCGGCTCCACCATTGGCCTGGCTCTCATTAGCATACATTTGGCCTGCCTTTGTGTGGAGCCGGCTGGGGCTGCAGCTGGAGGGGTGGGAGTGAAGGAGGTGAGTGTGTGTGTGCATGGATAGTACAGGAGACGTAGCAAAGCACCTCACAGATGGGAGCATATGGAGAGAGAGGAGAGGTAAGAGTCGGAAGGATGAGGATGAAATCGAGGCAGAATCAAGGCGTTCAGGCAGACATTTACATATTTCACTTTTAGTGTTGTGTTGCTAAATGTCAGAACGTCCATGCACATTATAGCTCTCATAATGAAGGCACACAAGTATGGTCTATTAAATTTATGTTATGGGGTATTTTCTCCCATAGGTTCAAGTGGTTAGGACTTTTTGTTGTTTTAAGAACGCAGCATATTCCACTTTTCTCACAGTTCAAAAAAAAGTTCCCACTTTACCTTCTTACTTTCTTGATTTTATCGGAAAGCGCTTTTCATCACAGTCCTGCAGCCCAATTTTTTATTATACCAAGATCTGTCTGGCTATTCCCACCTCTCAAATCAAGAGTTTCTTTGGACCTGAAGGAGTGGATGCCAAAGTAGCAGGGAAAGAAAGTGGACCTCAGCCTGGGACTTAGTGCCGAGAGCTACTGCACAGCAGCCAACGAGAGAGGCTGAAGTCTGGGAAAGAGGATTTGGAAAGAGGGCTGGAAGTGGCAGCGTCGAGAGGTTTGCCCCAGGGAGGGTGATAGTGCTACTTTGGCTCTTACCTCCCTCTCCGTTTGGCCATTAACGCTGGGGTGCAGCTCAGCCCGCGGATAGGCTCCATGCTTGGGGGACTCTCACAAATGCACGCACACACACTCACGCAGCCATATGGAGAATATTAACATCATTACCAATTCAAAGCAGCAGGTCACGGGCGCAACGACCCAGCCCCGGGTTATCCAATCAGAGCACCCCCTGACCCACTCCCCCAAGGTGATTGGATTAGGGGGCCGGGTTGGCGAGGCAACGTTGCTGGCCGGGGCTGATAATTGGCTGATTAATGTGCAGCCGATGGCTAGTGTGTCAGAGAGCGTGGGGCTTGAACCAGAGGAGCATTCTGGCCTCATGAAGCTCTTGTCACATCTGGACAATTGAGATGAACATAAGATGTGTGTGTGCAAGTGGTAACGGTCCTCACAGGTCCATTTGGTTCGTCGTAAACAAGACCCGACATGGGATACAAATCGGGTTGATCCCATATATGCTGGTGCTCTATCAAAATCAGTTGGATGACGCAATGGCTCATTTCTAGACAAACGTGAACTTATGTCAGTATCTCAATTTTGGTCATTTGGGGGTTCGTCTGATTTTAGATAAGCAAAGTCTTGGCTTTTAGAATCTGAATCTCTTATCGCCGAATTTAGACGATAAATACAGTTTTGAAGCTTGTAAAGGCATGATGACAAGCTAGCAGCAAACACTCGTCAACTGCACTCTGATCCTACTCAGTACTTCTTTCCATTTTCCCTCCTTCTCTGTATGTCTCCCTGAAATTATGAATGAAAAGCTTATCGTAACAAGGCAGGGTCCTTGCGTTTCCAAGGATAGCGAAGGCCTGTCCGGTTCTACTCTGCCTTACTCCACCTCTGATTGCCAAACACACACTTTCTTACCCTAACCCTAACCAATCCCATTCCTCTTGCCTAAACCTAACAAACCCATCCAACGAAGGCGATGAGTATAAGCCAATCAGAGGGAGGCTAGGGCGGGTCATGCCTTCGCTATCCTATTGGAGTTACCCCCCCAGAAAGCTTTCTCCTTGTTCAAAGAGTTCATGAAAATCTACATATGTCTCAGGGTCAATGTGACTGAAAATGAACGAGAATAAAGCTTAAGTGTGGAAGCACGGGAAAAACATGGCTGCTTCTCGATTTCTTGCTGCTGCCAGTGTTGACACCCCTTTCTGTTTGGTCTGGGTCTGACTGTCCAGGGGTCCCATTCGGATCTCGTCTCTTTAAGAGGGCAGTGTCAGTCTGTCTTCCACTTTTGGACTCTTGAAGAACACGTACATCTTTCTGTCACTCTGAGAAGCCTCTTAGGTGAAGTGACTGAATGCTTAGTGCTCATATCAAGCACTCTCTGCCCCTCCTTAAAAAAACACAGAGGGCACCATCTTGATTGTCCTCAGCATGTTGAGTATCCTGTGGCATGTGGGGGAAGTGTCCCTTAAGGACTCTCATCTGACCTTCCTGAAAAGTGCACACACTTCCACGCACTTCCCAGACTTACAGCCACTTGGTTTTCTCCACCATGTCTCGACACATGAACCTTTTCACCCCGGGCTGTGTCTCCCCTAATGAGCCATGTCCAGACTGGACACACCTAGCAACACTGAATAGAAGAGAATAAATGACTCATCCCCCCTCTGACTGAAAGCAATCTGTTGATTAGAATAGGATGAATAAATAAGGAAAGATGAGAGGAATATTAAAAAAGAAAAACCCCTCTAAAATGCTCATATTTGCTTATTTATTTCTGCTTCATTGTCTGGTTTTGTCGACTGGAAATAAGCTCCCAACATTTCACTCCTACCTCACACGGTTGGATGGTTGTATTTATTGCAAAGGTCTGTTATTATTTTAGCGCAGTAATATTGTTAGGGCCCGTAGTTTGGAGCTCTCGATGAATCCGGATGGCTTTTTCAAGGTCAGGGGAGAAATCATATTTTCGCCGCACTCGCCCAATCTTTATTAAAACCCAATCCTGCTTCTCACAGTTTCATAAGTGATCAAGTGTTTCCCCACCCGCTGCCGTCCAGCTGTCGAATGACTCACTTTAAACTCACCCAACTCAGTTAGAGTTATTGTCTCCGTAACTCATTTAATTTCTCGGGTCCTGGAGAGTCTTTCTTCGCAACAGTTTTTCTACATTTGCCCCATAACAGCTGCTGATGTCGTTCCAGGACTCTGCGTGATTGGTTTAAAAGGTGACGTGACCCCGTCTTTTATTGTTAAATAAGAGCATCTGAAGCAATGTGTGGATTATTTTGTTTGATTTCCCGAGAGGTGTCCTGACCCTTTTCTTATTTGCGGGCCCTTTATGAAGGAACGGGCCCTGCCGGTGTGCAGAGGCAGCAGTGTTTGTCCAGCTAACGGTATTTGTGCTCAGACACAGGGAAAATGTAATGGAATCAGCAGTAGGAAATGAAAGGGCTTTAGCCAGCTCCGCCACATGCACAGCTGAGGCACCGGCGGCTCTACCTGTTTACAATAACGCCTCTTTTTCTGTTCTCTGCATTTTCCCTCTGATTCCATCAATCCTTTTCGTCTGCATTTTTGTGTCGCTTCTGTTTATATCTCTCTTTGCGTCTCTTTCTATCTCGTCTCTGTCCTCTTCCATGCCTCTCTCCCACGGTCTCTCAGGTCTGTGTACGGGAAAACCAAATCACCGCTTTATAAATAAAACAAAAGATATACACTTTGAGGCGTTGGCGCTCTCCATGAGCTCCGTGAGAAATACAGAGACTGTCATGTACAAGTCTGCATGACATTCGGTCCGCAAATACAGATGGACGTGCGGCTCTGTGGAGGAGACGCAGGAGTCAGCAGGAATTCAAATGTTCTCTTCTTTTCACAGAGTAGAATAGAGTAGGCATACAGTGAACTTAGTTTGAACTACCAAGAATCTGAGAAATGGAATATGAGCTGTGGCGAGCCTGAAAGTTTCTACGTTTCCCATCTGCTTCTATCATTAACTGTTACTGCTTTTCCCCAGCACGTCTCTGTTACATGATTACTCTACTTATCCCAGCACTGTCCAAGAAGTCAATCTGACCTTTCACCTCCTTAGTAATGGCTGCATGTACTTTTAGTGGCCCGAGAGTGTAAATCTTTTTGTGCTCCTTCAGTTTTTTAAATTTATTCTGGATGAGAGCAGCAGTTAAATGCCTTAAAGGAACAGTGTGTCAGATTTAGGGAGATTTAGTGGCATCTAGTGGTGAGAGTGCAGATTGCAACCAGCTGAAACTTCTACTGATTCGAAGTCCGTTCTACCGAATCTTTTCTTCTGAGGTTTTTATCAGGAGCTGAATTATCCACAGAGGTTTCTTCCTCTCCAAAAGAAAACAGACCCAGTGTTTTAAACCGGTAAACACACTGAATAAAGCAGTTCCAAGCTAAATAAACACTGTTTGGCACGCCACAGACTGCCTGCTCGTCCAGCACCTGCTAATGTGAACTCACTTTTATCCTCTGATAACTTGATGTGTGCTCACCTTATTTCTGATCCCGATGTTCAGGAAGCTTTTACCAGGAGCCAAATTATCCACAGAGGTCTCCTCCTCTCCAAAACAAACAGACCTGGTGGTTTAAACCGGTAAAAACACCGAATAAAGCAGTTTCACGTTACAAATCAGTGTCTCTCCAACACTGTTTGGCACACTAGCCCAGCACCTGCTACCGTGGGCTAACCTCTTTATGCCTCTGTGCGGGCGATAGCCATGGCCAGAGGCATTTTGTTTCTGGGTTGTCCGTCTGTCTGTCCGTCCATTTTGCCCATTCTCGTTTCCTCAAATTTGGCACAAACGTCCACCTGGACTCAAAGATGAACTGATTAGAATTTGGTGATCAAAGGTCAAGGTCGATGTGACCCCACAAAACAAGAGTTCATACACTAATTATGACAAACTTTCACACAAATGTCTATATCTAAAAGGTCAAAGGTCAATATACTTTCCTGGCCACAATGCAGTGTCATATCACAGGAACAGAAGGGGAGACATTTGGTCAGATACTTACTACTACTAAATACTAACTACGGTGGCTGACGCAAAATGCAAATGTCCCTATCTAGAGCCAGTGTTTTGTTTGTCTACTCTGGGCTACTGCAGAAACATGGTGGTCTAACATAGGGATCTCCACAGAAGAAGACCTGCTCCCTATGTAGATATAAACGGCTCATTCTAAGCTAACGAAAACACAACCATTCTTATTTCTAGGTGATTTTACACTAAAGAAACATACCTATTATATTGTAGAATAAATGGTCATTGATAGTCGTCCGAAGCATGACATCACCGACATGATGAATGAGTCATTAAATGTTCATATGAGCTTTATGAGAGAGCGCCTATTCTTAGTTTACATACAGCCTGTTTGCCCTGGTGCCTCCCGTCTCTCCTCACCTTCTCATTTCTAACCCACAGCTCCCACTCTGCAGCCGGGCCCACTGCTACCTGCCACTGCTGCATTACACATTCCTTGTCATTGCCCGGTATATAGTAGCAGAGAGTGTAAACACGGGCCCATTTAGATGAGGCACGTGCGTCTAGGTGAGAGCCAATTTCCACCGCTGTTGTTGACATAGCCCGGTTTGATTAGCAGAGCTGCCTCGGCGGCCGGGGCCAGAGTGGCTAATGGTTTCCTCTGTTGCGGAGCCAGCCAGGCCTGCTCTGTGTCTGTAGCACTCAGCTAGCACAGCACCATTAACGCTATGACTTAATGTGAGTGTGTGAGTGTGTGTGTGTGCAGGGGTAAGGACAAGGATGAATTTGGAGAATCTGGAGAATGCATCACACACTAATGAATATGTCAACTTGCTAAACATACTATATTACATCTTTTAAATAAACAATTTTACAATAATTGATGACTTGTTTTGGCTCTGGCTGCGACTTATCATCCAGAGACCATGGACAGTGGTTTCACTGCGCTGAATAAATGAAGGCATTTCCAGCTACTTTTTTTCCGCAGTGCTGCCGGTACCTCCACAAATTATGACACATTAAACATTTTACCCGGTAAAGTGTGTGCGGACATGCATATGAATGTCTGTGCGTGGGAGTGTTTGGCAGTGAGGCGCAGCAGCTGTTTTTCTGCAGAGCAATTAATGCGTTTTGCATGCAGCGTGTGTCTGTTCCCTGTCAGTTGACTAACAGGTGAGCACATCACGGGCAGATGTGCTTACATATGCATCTGCATTGCATCTGTACGCTCTGGCATCAATGAATTAATGTGCAAATGCAATCGCGGTGAGTGCAGCTCAATGTTTAAGCATTTGCACTTATTGTTTATGCATGTATGTGAACAAAAGGAGACAAACATACACTCTTAAACTTTAAACAGAAGGCAGAGCAGGTTAGCAGTAGAACGTGAAGTATGATAGAAGCCGTTAAAGCTCCTAATTGGTGCTTCGTCTCATTTAATTGCTTATTTTTCTGCCCATGTAAGATACCTCTCGCACAGCAAAGTACTATTTTGCTGCTTAATAATTGTCCATGTTTCCGTATTGTTCTGGTAATCCATGGTTCCTGGTTGTGGAATGATTTAACTGTTCACACATCCTGAACCCCAACAAGACAGCCGCATTGTCTCTCCTCCTGGACGTGGGCAGCGCCACATTGTAGCCACCTCTACCTGGCATATAGCAGTGATCCACAGCAGGAACAGGACAGCAGCTCACAAGTCCACCGTCACACCACACGCCTTTTTTCCCTCTCGCGCCAGAGTCCTCTGTCAGACGGAATCACAGGGTATTACAGTCCCTGAAATCCCATTGGAAAGTGATGCAGCACGGAGGTCATCCAGTTTATTTTCCAGGATGCTAGTTTCGGTTTAACAAGTGACCGCGTTAACATGACAAAGCCAAATGCGTCGTGGGTTCTCGTAGCGTCAGTAGCTGTTAAAAACACGAACAGAACATGTAGGTGTCCCTTGAAAGCCTTTAATTTTACCTAAATCACGGTTGTTAGGGTCTGCAAGCTGTTAAACATGTTGACTACCACTTGAGTGAAGACACGAACAAAAATTTTATGTGGCAAGTACTGTTCGGACATCTTGAGGCTCTGAAAAGTGCTTTCTTCTCGACCTGTTTGATTGGTCTCCCACGTAGGGCTATGCAATCATTCGAAGAATGTCCACTATCACGACTGCCGACAACACCGAATGCTTCTTCAAGCGCCTCCATCGAAAAAACGCAAAAAAATGGTCGTAAACAGGACGTGACGAAATATTTACATACATTTTTACAGAGGATCGCGTGTGCACGGGATTAATACTACCCGAGGTATTTTCTCCGGACCGTTTTACAGAAGGTAGAAGCCGCCGCAATTTTTACTGACATTATCCGTAATGATTATAGACATGGCGCATTCAGACAGGACTAAGATCCCTGGTAATAATTACTTTACCCCACGTCTCCACGTTAAACTAATCCCGTCCGGATAGGGCTTTAGAGTAAAACAGAATCAGAATTCATGTTGGCATAGCATCTGTATCTTTGATCTCTGAACTATGGTAGCTAGTTACTGACGTTAGTTTTCTAGTTTGTCAGTTATAATCAAAGCCTCGTACGTTTTGGTTTTGTGCCCTTGTCATTGGCTTGGGACGACTTAAGATTTCAAGACACAAAACTCTTGAGTTTGTGTCGTGGTATTTGACGTTCAGTTCATGAACACGTATAACGTGAAGTTCGTCATTAGCAACAGAAGTTCCTGCTGGTGTCCTGGCTACATTTCTCCTCCAACTACTAGTGTTTACCTGACCACTGAATATCGGGCTACTTGCTAACGTTGTCTACACATCATTTGTCAAAGTTTTTTATAGGTAGAATTTGCGATCTTTGGGTGTGAATACTTGCATAGCTTGATGGGCTATTGCACTCTACTACAATCTCCGACTCCATATTACGAATGCTCTCTTACAAGATTTTAAATCTATACTGCTCAAAATTGGAATACCCTCGGACACTTTTGTCTAGATATAAATAATGTAAATCTTTCACGGTGCATGAGACGTAGCATCCTGCATTTCTACCCAGTATGTTGCTCATTACAAGCAAAATAATTAATTGATATTCATTACCTAACGTAGTTTTAAAGGTCTGTAAAATCTGTGAACACACAGAGGTATTCGTGTGTGTTTGTGTTCAAGTCTGACAGAGACACATGGTTGTTTTCCAGCTGTTTAGGGCCGGGGGTATTTGGGGGACCAGGATGCTCTAATAAGGAGCTGGGAGTTAGGGGGGAAGGGGGGGATACTAATTTCCTCCTTCCGTTTCCTAGGGGCAGGTGCAGGGTAACCCCCCCACCCCCTATTCCCCATGTTACCACCATACAAATTCTTCACTGTCATAATGGCAACACACACTCTCCCAGTCCCAGATGGACACACACACTCACACATTTTCCTTTCACCGTTGAGTATGTAATCATATACACTCCCAACGCACATTCACACGCATATAAATATGGATGTAATATTCAGGCTGTCGTTTTGCTCTCACCACACCGCACACACACACACTCAGAGGGTGGTTGGGAGTGTGGTATATGGTGCTGATGTTCTCGAAGTGTGAGTCAGATGTATTACACGGCGTGTCATTACAGCTTTCCACTCTAGTTGGTCCCTGTGGTTCACATCACACCCTGCACTGCTGCTCTATATAGACCTCAGAGGGACAGACGAGTGTGTGCATCTGTCTCTCGGCCTGCCTCCTCCTAAACACGGCTCGGCTTTTTCAGCACGGGAACTCCTTTTTCTTCTTTGTCTCCATTCTTCAAGTAAAAATATGAGAATTCAATAAGCAAATTTCAACCAAAAAGTTCCAACATTTGCTCCAAAAAATGTACGTTAAGAAATTCAGTCGTGAATAAGGATGGAAATTGCCTCTTCCTAGTGCTGTCACTCCCATGTCTGTGTCTGTGTGCGGTAATAGTAGCTGTGTTAATAATAGCTGTATTACAATATCACCAGCACATTAAATAATAACACAGAGAAAAAATAACTAATTCATTCTTTCCTTTTTTGACATTTACTCAAACCTGTTTATTCCTCTCAACATCGCTCATGGATTCATCTCATTTACATCTGATTTTCCCGTTTTTATTTTTATTTTGACACGTCAAAAGTGTGCGTGGAACTCGCCTGACAGCTGAATGAAAACACACCTACTGTCTGTGTGTCTCTTGTTGTCATAAGCTCTTTTCAAGCCGGATTAGCGGTGCTGGCGGAGCTCCTTTAATTGTCATCACCGACGCCAACCAGTGTTTTATTTCGGCAGGAATCTGCCATGTTTGGCATGTTGTGTTTTTGTAAATCAAAAGCTCTGGGGGAAATTTCCCCCCTGTCCTTGGGAAAACTGTAGCTCACTTGTAAACCAATACACATCTTTTACATGTAGGTTAATGATGAGAGGGAACTTTTATTCTCTCTCCTTTTTGGGCCTCTTTTATCTGCACTTCCTTTTTTTGGCGTGTTCCTTTTATGTGTTTATATGTCTTCCTCCTTCTCACGCTTCCCCTCTTTCACACACAAACTTACTGATGAAGTTACGCAAGTTTACAAGTAAACAAGAGATCTCATTCTGACACTCGGAGTACACAAACACACTCACAGAGGCACACACACTTGAAATGTTGTATTTGGATCCGCTACATTAAATCCTAATTTATGTAGAATTCAAATTATGGTTGGAGGACATTTCAGGTTAGCAAAGACCCGCAGAAACACACTCACACACACACACAGAGTAAAGCCATTTATTTCCCGACCAGGCTGAAGCCAGCTGTGTGACCTAGGGATGGGGAACTCTCTGTGGGTCACTGAGGCCCACGGACCCCCTAATCCCCCAGCTGCTTGGCCGGACACACACAGACACATAATGGCTCTAATGCACAATATGTCAGGACTTCCCTTATGTTTGCTTTCATACAATGTTTTTTTAGATATACCAGATATTACAAATTCCAAATCTAGTGGTGAGATTAATTTATTAGATTTTGGTGGTCAAAGGTCAAGGTCACTGTGACCTTTCACCCATCTTATTCTCTTGAATGCGATATCTCAAGTAGGTCCAAGGGGAATTTTCTTAAATGTAGCACAAACATCCACTTTGACTCAACAATAAATTTGTTAGATTTTGATGGTCAAAGGTCAAGGTCACTGTGACCTTGCATCCATCTTATTCTCGTGAATGCGATATCTCAAGTAGGCCTGAGGGGAATTTTCTTAAATGTAGCACAAACGTCCACTTGGACTCAACAATACATTTATTTGATTTTGGTGGTCAAAGGTCAAGGTCACTGTGACCTTTTACCTATCTCATTCTCGTGAATGCGACATCTCAAGTAGGCCTGAAGGGAATTTTTTTAAATTTAGCACAAACGTCCACTCAGACTGAACAATAAACTTATTAGATTTTGGTGGTCAAAGGTCAAGGTCACTGTGACCTTGCATCCATCTTATTCTCGTGAATGCAATATCTCAAGTAGGCCTGAGGGGAATTTTCTTAAATGTAGCACAAACGTCCACTTGGACTCAACAAGGGAATTTTCTTAAATGTAGCACAAACGTCCACTTGGACTCAACAATACATTTATTTGATTTTGGTGGTCAAAGGTCAAGGTCACTTTGACCTTTTACCTATCTCATTCTCGTGAATGTGACATCTCAAGTAGGCCTGAAGGGAATTTTTTTAAATTTAGCGCAAACGTCCACTTGGACTCAACAATAAACTTATTAGGTTTCGGTGGTCAAAGGTCACTGTGACCTCAAAACATGTTTTTGGCCATAACTCAGCAACTCATACACTAATTATTGCAAAATTTCACACAAATATCGAATAGGATATAATGATGAAGTGACGACATTTTGTATACAAAAGGTCAAAGGTCAAATTCACTGCGACATCACTTCTTTGGTCATTATTCAACGTCATATCTCAGGAACAGAAGTTGAGACATTTGTTCAGACACTGATTTGGTGACACTAATCTAGAGTGTCTACCTTGAAACTGTGCTAATTGTTTAGATCGATCGATTAGTAGTTTTGTTTATTGTCAGACTCTCTTTTTGCTAAGTCCATCTGGCTTTTTTTGGGTTGTTGTGCAGTGTTGGCAGCTGTTGCCAATGATAGAATAGCAACTTTCTTTCTCTGCGGGATTCTCCGCCATTGAATCAAGCTTTCACCAAAGCACAGCCAATAGGATTGTCCTTTCTCTGAACTGACCTGTGATTGGCTAAAGTCCCCTGTCACAGGCAAAATTTTCTAAAGCCTGAAAACAGAGCCAAGACGAGGTGTAGAAGACTAGTTTTCTGTCAGTCTACTTGAATTACAATATGCTCACAGGTTATAATGGGATTTTTGCCCAATGGCGCCAAAATTAAACTGCCTACCCCAGCTTTAAGATTCTAACTTCCCCTCAGGTCCCCTTGAAAATATCACACTGTCAGACTCTCACCTCCCTGTAGAGACAGAATGACTCCCATATGAGCGGACAAAAGGCAACTTGGGCGACTAAGCTGTGTCATGCTAAGGTCAAAGGTCATCCAGAACCTGTGCACCATGGCACTACAGGGATTAAACTAACTAACTAAACTAAACTGTTCAAGGATTGTTCTACATGTGTATTTATTGTTGCCCATACCACTGCTGTGCCCTCTTTATTACCTCGGAGAAGCTAAAAATAGCACTGTGAATGAGAAAGGAGTGAAAGGGGCGGTGCAAAGATGACAGAGCATTTAAATAACAGAGGTGCATAAGGGGGTGATGAACAGATATTAAGGGGAGAGGTCACAGAGGTGATAGAGACGGAGAGGAAGATGAATATTCAAGTGGAAACGGTGTGGAAATTGAAGATCTCAGAGGGGGAAATTTAAGGAGAATGATGAGAGAGGAGCGAGGAAGCCGGCGGAGGTTCCTGTCTGTTTGGGTGGCCCTGAGTCGGGCCGAGGACCCAGGTGTTCCCCCTCCTCTACCCACTATATCACTCCATCCTTTCTTTCTTTCCACTTTGCCTCCCCTGGTGGCCTTCACCATTTAATCTGGATTAATGAGCAGGCTGACCTTCGTCTCTTTTTCTCTCTCTAGCGCTTTCCACTCCTCGCCGAGCTTGAATATATTGTTCTTACCCAGACTCCCTCCACATCTGCTTCTGTCTCCTCACATCGTAATTTCAGATGAAATCTCTCCCTCTCTCTGTTCTCTTTCTGTCCTCTCACATCTCTTTTTTTGTGTGTTTTAATGCTTCCTTACCTTATCTTAAGCCGTAGCAATGCATGTCTATCTGTGCGTGTGTGTGTGCGGCTCCGTCTTTCCTGCTCTGCTGACTGACAAGGCAGTGCTGTTCATTCTTGGGGCCACCTGTGTATCCTGTCCCACCGCTCTGTTTGGGTGGTCAGGCCTCCCAGCCCACAGAAAACACACTCTACTGATATCTGCAACACACACACACATATAGAAATCCACGTCACCACAGTCCACGAATATCCTCAAGGGAAGATCGCTTATGCACAAGCACACACACACAAACACAAGCTGTGTGCGACCTAATCTGTGGTGAGTGAGTCATTCTAATTGGCCAGTCAACAGGTGCTGAGCTGGACTCAAGGGAGCGGACAGAGGAGACGCACGGATATGATTGCAGAACAAGGGAGAGGCTAAGCTCAAGGCTTCTGTGTAATAACTACAGTGGGAGCCATTGTTGGAGGGTGGGAAGTAAACGTCTAAATCTGTGTGCCGCTGTCTGCTGCTGAATGATGCAGTATAAGAATATGAAGTGTAGTAAGTTAACGACAGCTTTAACATTTGCTGTTGAGGCTGCGTTTAGACCGACAATAGCATAACAAGTGTGTGTTTACTTGCACTTAAATGACCTGTTGTTTTCTGTAGTTAAATGATTTCTTCAATGTTATCTTGGGCCCAATCCCATCTCTTATTTTAACCCCTACCCCTCTTTTTGAGATGCCCCTTTGCCCCTCGCAATAGAGTGCCAAGGGTAATGGTTGAAATCTTCCCCTACGATTTGGTGAAACCCTTCTCGACCCTGGTATGTCATCAGATCACAGAAACAAACGTGACCATGGCAATAATGACGTGATCAAAATGACATTTATCCGATGGAGCTAGAAAAGGGTGAACGTTCGCAATTCGTTCACAACTTAAGTTTCATGATATCAATTGATCAAATGGAAAAAAGAACACTGCTTCATTACCACTAGCGGTGCTCTGTCAGCTAACATTAGCAACCCGTGCTCTACCCTGCAGGTCTGCACCTGTATTCAGAGGTGCAGTAACAAGCGCAGATACATTTCAGGAGTCATATACCATCAACAGGGTGGTTTGCAACATGGAGATATGTCAAAATGTGGGATTGTCGTGGCCAAATCAGCAATAACAATGTGACGTTAGCTTGCTACCTACCGAGACCACGGATGTATTAAGACAGCTGGATACAGCATTGGTGGTGGACCCCTGATTGTTCCTATAAAAGCTGCTCAGTGGCGCATGGAGCCAAAAAGCTCTGTTTCGGTAGTATACAATTACCCAGATGATCGGCACCGCTTCACATCATTGGGTCCATAGAGCAGGTGCACCTGAGCGGCCAACGTCCGCCGGCAGAGCGGCTGACTTCCAGTTTAGCGCAATGCTAACTTGATTTTGCAGCTCTTGTAGACTTTACAAATGTTATCAGACCGAATGGATTAAATCTTGATAGACGAAGGAGTCATTTTGCAGGTTTGTGATAAAATGTTGGGTCCAATAGCATCACGCAATGGACCCCAAAAATTGCAGTACCGCTGTTTGGCCACTAGGACAATTGTCTTCAAAGCCCGGTTCAATTCCTGGGGGCTTGACTGAGACACGAATTTGCGTTTCCGAGGATATTGAAGCCATAACCATCCCTACTCTGCCTCTAATTGGCCTGCCTGATGTCTAATCCGAACCAACCCAACCACTGAAGGCAACAAGTACTAGTCAATCAGAGGAAGGGTAGGGTAAATCATGCATTGGCTATCCTAGGACAGGCATATTAGCTAAGCAGACAGTATACCTCAGGCATTTTTTGTCATGCTTGTTGAGAAAAAAATGACCTTGTCTCATTGATGTGGCATTGAAATGGTTGTGGGATAAGAGATACCTAGATTTGTCTTGGGGAAAAAAGCATACCGAACTGTACCGTACCACTCTGTGGAAACAGGGCTCAAGTATCCTTTATAAGTATATCCTGTCTGAGTCTTTGCCACAGCACAGTGCAGCAGCGTCGTCCAGGAACACATTGCTGTGGTCAAACACCAGTTTGTGCACTTGCACACGTAGCATGCCTCGTAGCTTGGAACAGGAAAAGATGAATATGATTGCTGACTTAGAGGAGAGTTATGTAGCGTCTGATAAGCCTTCAAACTGGACTTCCTGTTTCATACCAGTGTTTGATGTTCTCACTGGTAACCCTTCACTAATGTAGACCCTTGAGGTGTGTGTGTTTAGCTTTAAAGTACTCTTAACTGCTACCATATATGGCAAAAAGATTCAGTGGTGTGGTTTATGTTAGACTGTAATGGTGCTGAGTGTAACGACAAAAGTGATCATTTATGATGTTGACAGGGCTCATTGTAGATCACCACTTTTAAAAATAGGGGAGTTCCCCTTACAGCTAGGCCGACGAAGACCTGACTTTTAGATTTGCTTACTTGCTTTAGCGAGACATGTGTCACTCAGCACTGGAAACAGCACATAAGATGGAAAACATTTGAATGGGCCTGTGAAAGGTGAGCAGCCCTCCCTTTTCTTTCCTCCTCTCACTCTTTCCCCCCTTTCTCTTTCTCTCCAGCTCCCTCTCTCTCTCTCCGTCTCTCACTCCTTCCGTCTCCCCGAGGCCCGCGTGTCGCCTTACCCAGGGGTTTAGCCCCTAATCACCCAGAGCTAGTGGGAGGGAACCGGAGACTTCCAGCTGGCTGCCTCGTTACTGCAGACCCCTGGGACACACACATTCCACCACACTCCAGCTAAACACACTCACACAACCTCATATATGCTTACCAAGGCATTTGCTGTTATCTCTTGGCATCTCTCCATCCACGTCCCCCCCACAACTCGATCCTGCCAAGGCCACAGCCTCGCCACGTAAACTGAATAACAGGAGGAGGCTTACCGTAAGGGAGGGCCAAATCTCTGGCACGTCCTCGAACTCCCAACCAGTTTAAACCAGTATTAAATATTGTCTTCCTTTGTACTCTCAAGCATACATATGTGTGTGTGTACATGTGTGTGTGTCTTTACTAATGGTGTCTGACAGTCCCACAGACCAGCTCCAGGCTAATATCAGGTGCAGTCAGTACTTTCTAATTTTTCATTGACAACCATTTTGTCTTTCAGGAGGGATCCGTATGATTACCCCACCCACTCCAGACCCGTGCCAAGAGAACCAGCCCCCTACCCCGGCCACTACCACAACCCTCCTGCCTCCAGCCACTCTGGCCGTGTGCAACCCCCCCAGACGGGCACACAATCCTATCAGGCACCCAGCAACCAACGCTACCACCCGTCATCCCCCGGCGCAGGACAGCAGCACCGCGCGGCAGCGAGGCAGGACGTCCCCCCTTCGCCTTCTGCAGGCCGGAGAGGGCGGCACTACTACGAAGCCGCCGGAGGGCGGGTGGACGTCTACCGGCAGGCTAGCCCTGGCCGCTACGCCAGCCCAGAGAGGTACCCCGACACCAGGGAACGCTACGCCAGCCCCGAGCGCTACGGCTACGGAGACGAAAGACAGCCTGACCCAAGGCGGAAGAACCCCATGATAGGTGCAGTGTAGAAGGTACTCCTCAGTCACAGACTCCTCTCATCTCACCTCCAAAAGTCGAGTCAGTCATACAAAGATTATAAATACCTCCAAATTCATGTGTTTCCAGATTTGTGAAACATAATATCAGCTGTCACCGAAGCTGCCAATGCGAATAAGTGAGATTTTGCTATATTAATTTATCTGATCAGGAACCCTGAAAGCAATAAGTGACAAGCTGGGAGGCTAAAATAAGGCTTATTTTCAGAACCATCTGGTCATAACTCTCTCCACAGGCCAAGACAGATTTAACAAGCGTGAAAGACTCTGTGTGTGTGAGTGTGTGTACGTGTGTGTGTGTGTGTGTGTGTGTGTGTGTGTGTGTGTACATATCTATACATGTTTGCTTGTGTATATTTACAAGTGTGCTGTTTATATCACAGGAAGTTATTTTGATAGATTTTATATTGTTGAATTGAAATTAATGTCAATTAAATTAATGACACAGATATTTAGAGTTAACTTGTTGTATAGAATGAAGTCTTTTCCAGCATTTTGCACAAGCTGATCAAACTGAAGGAAATAAAGAGGGATCACCTTGACCAGGCAGACCAGGAGACACAGGAAGTTGAAGTCGACAAACAGGAAAAAGGAAGTAACTCTTCAAAGTATCCTCTTGTCCTTGATGTTTTTGTCTCTTGAACTTCCTTTACGTCCTGCTATCACTTTTTGTATTTCTGCCTTTGTTTTATTTGGATGTGGACATGAATGATGCATTTACTGTACATTTGTCAAACGTATAACTGCAGTGAGTTTGTGATATTTTTGTGGTGTTTCTAATAAAATGTATAAATCTTGACCCACACACAGGCTACAGTCTATAAAGAGCTAACAAAGGGTTTAATTAAACATATCACTGCACTGAAAACTTACTAAATGTGTTACTGGTGGTTTGATTCAAACATGTTGTCAAATAAATGCATGATTTTTTTATACAAATATTTTGCATTAAATATTTTGGAATTCTCTCTCCGAGCTGCTCCAAATCATTTCGTCCTATTTCTGACCTATTATGCTCATTTTCAGGTTCATACTTGTATTTAAGGTTTTCATTTCAACATGTTTACATGCTTTAATGGTTAGAAAACACTTTATTTTCCTCGTACTATTTTTCTCATACAGTTTTACCGCCCATTTCTAACCCCCTCCTGCCAAAAAATCCCAAGCTACTCTGATTGGTTAGCATTTTCTGGTCTTCCGTATATCTGCGTCTCTGTCCCCGACAGAAAATAGCAGCACTTTTTACCCAGAAAAATCACCAATATAAGCTTGTAAACATAACTGGACATGTTCCAGCAGGAAGAGGAAATAAAATCAGGGAGAAAGTAACGCCATCAGCAACCAAGTTTATATGTTTCCATGACATTAGCATGTAGCTACATGTAGCAGTGTACTTGCAGCCAGAAAATGACTGTAACCGAGAATGCCGGCACTTTTTACCCAGAATAATCACCAATATAAGCTTGTTAACACAACTGGACATGTTCTAGCAGGAATATGAAACAAAATCAGGGAGAAATTAACAGCCTCTCCATCAGCAACCAAGTTTATGTGTTTCCTTGACGTTAGCATGGAGCTACATGTATGTAGCAGTATACTTGCAGCCAGGGAATGAATGTAACCAAAAATGGTGGCATTTTTTACCCAGAAAAATCACCAATATAAGTTTGTAAGCACAACTGAACATATGAAACAGGAATATAAAATGAAAATCAGGGAGAAATTAACACCATCAGCATCCAAGTTTATATGTTTCCATGACGTTAGCATGGAGCTACATGTATGTAGCAGTGTAATTGCAGCTAGAGAATGACTGTAACCAAGAATGGTGGCGCTTTTTACCATAAAAAATCACCAATATCTTTTTTCTAAACACAGCTGGATATATTCCAGCAGGAATACGATCCTAAATTTGTGAAAAATTTACAACATCAGCAACAAAAGTGTACATGTGTCCCTGATGTTACCATGTAGCTACATGTAGCAGTGTACAATGTAATGGAGAATAGCGGCATTTTTCACCATGGAAAAATCCCTAATAAAAATTTCGAAACATAACCAATTCCAACAGGAATATGATCTGAAATCAGGGATAAATTTACAACATCAGCAACCAAGGTTACATGTTATCCTGAGGTTAGCATGTAGCTTTATTTAGCAGTGTACCAGTTGCAATAGCGTGCCTGGAGCAGATGACCATATAAAGAAATCCTGCATATTATGACATCATACTGTAGCCAGAGAAGAAAAGACAAAGTATTTACTGCAGTAGGAAACCTGAGCTTTTGCTCACAGGGGATTTCTTCTACATATGTTTACTTAATTATGTGAAATTTTGGCCACATCTAATAAAAACATCCTTAATTGTAAAACTAAATGAAGAACACAAAATGTGGAAATGCATAATAGGTCCCCTTTAACCAATTATCCAGACTATGCATATTTAAAATTTTCAGTCAAAGTACGACAACACTGTGAGTCATCACTTTAAAAATTCATTAAAATATTCAGCTTAATTTCTCCAAGCACAATCTCCAGATAAATTTGCCCTGTGAGATGACTGATAAGAGTAGCCAGCGCTCTGATAATGACTAAATCATATTCGACAATTAGAGGCAGGGAAAACTCCACTAGAAAATGATTACTGCCCAATTTGCTCTCAGAAATAAAGATGGCGCTGATTGGTGAAATTAGACTTGAAATGGGGAATAATTAGAGTGTGGAGAAGGCTTTTTCTATCAGTTAGTGTTTAATTAACGTCAAGGCCAACGAGGACCGGGCCCCTGCTGATCCGTCTAGTCTGTGCACCGCTTTGACCCTCTTCTGTCTGGGCTCAAATAGACTTTTCAAATCAGCCAGCACAGGCTGGTTGATTTTGTTTCAGTCAATTTTAAGAAAATGAACCCTTTCCCAGATAAAGTGAGTGAGCACATCAATGATCCTAACCTATCTCAGATGAGCCACGAGCCCTCTGGCTGATGAACAAATGCTTATTACGTACAACACATTTCTATTCATATAGTATTGTTTCAAACAGCATTGTAATGCATAACAAACCAGAATAGATACAAGCTGGATAAACAGTAAAGGGAAGAAACGCAGTGGCTGTCTGCTCGCCATCCTGTGATGACAGAACACTTCACCATCATCACACATTCACTGCAGCTTTGTTCCTGTGAGCCGTTATTTCAGTCACGTTCTGCATGTTTTAGTTCATTAACAGTCACATGTACCGTAGGCTTACCATCACCAAAGGCATTACCAAGCCATGATAATGGCATGATTATGTGATGGTAATGCAGTTGCAAGCATGAAACATGTCAAAAGCACCCTTTAGTGTGCCCTTCAAAGACATTCCTAATATCTCAGCTTTGAGTGTCAGCTGATGAAACGTTTCATCAGCTGGGAATTATTATTTTTGTTAGACAGAGTCGGGACCAAGTCATTGTTTCGCTAGCCAAAAGTGAGTCTCAAGTCTTTGCACCCAAGTCCAAAATCAAATCCCAAGTCAAGACTGACAACTCCTAAGTCTTTAAATTTCAAGTCCTATCCTCAAGTCATAATGGGCTCTTGTACCCTTGGCATTATCGCCCTATGTTAACATTAGCCTTGACTAAGCGTTCTTTGTGCAAATTCAGATGTCTAATGGAGTTCTTGTGTCTTTGCCTTTGTATACTGCAATCCATTTTTTGTTGACAATCGCTTAGTTTTGTACATGACTTATCGTTGGTGTCACTTTTCCAATTAGCGCCTAGCGTGGATGTATAAAGAGACCTGGATACAGCTTCCAAGGCAGGACCCCGTTCATTCTTCTGCGATACGCTCAGTGGCACATGAAGCCAAAATAGTTCGACTGCAGCGTCTGAAATTACTCAGGTGATCCGCGGATTATCGGCACTGTTTCCACACTGTGTTGTCCAAAGAGCAGGCACGCGAGAGACTTCTGCCAGCTACTTTCGGTTTCGGCATTTTGTGACCTTGAATAGGCATCAAATTATTCAATCGTGCAGCTTTTCTAGACTCTCCAAATGTTATCGGACCAACTGGATTAATCCCAATACTGAAACAAGTCATTTTGTGGGGGTTGTGATACTCAAAAAAATGTATCCACCAATTTACAGACGTCACTTTTGCAACGAAAGTCTTTTTGGGCCACAGGGTATCATGTGACGGTGTAATTACACTGTTTGGCCACTATAAAACACCTGGCGCTCTTCCTGGGGGCCTGGTGCTCACCAACCTAATGTTAGATCTCGATGTTTCTCTCCTGCAACTCGATTGGTTGCTGTCAGATTCCAACTATTTGTGGCACACTTTTTAAAGAACATACTTTTTAATCTTTGGGCTTGGGGGAAGGTATCAAGTCTTCTCAAGTCAAAAGGCTCAAGTCCAAGTAAAGTCACGAGTAATTGGCGTTAAAGTACAAATCGGCTTGCAAGTCTTTTTTGATTTTGTCAAGTATAAAGTCATCAAATTTATGTCTCAGGGCTGACTTGAGTCCAAGTCATGTGACTCAAGTCTATATCTCTGTTGTTAGACGATAAAACAAGCAATAGGTAGGCCCTCGAACACACAAACAGGAAGATACAAAAACCGTAACTAAAGGTCCACTTACTAGCTTTTTCTAGGGCTTTTCCAGTCACATGATAACTGAGCAACTCCTTCAAAATAAAACTACAGAACAAGCAAGTAAATGGACCTTGAGAAAAGGTTTGACTCAGAAAGTAAAGGTGATTATAGACGAATCTTGAATTCCACCAATGACAATATGAAAGTATTTCCCGTAGATCAGCAAGGAGCACGTCTTGTTTCATTCTCAGTGATGGCAAAACAACTTACAGCACTTAAGCTGGCTTCGCTGGCCATTCACTGTACTTTAAAGAATAACTACGCAGTAAACAGCCTCCTTCAAGTGCTTGTGGTCAGTTCGCTGCCAAAGACAATAAACAACAGCAAACGGAACATCCAAGAATTAATTGCATTTAACGTCCATTAAACAAAAGCTTTGAAATCACTGTCAGGAGTGCTTGGCTCTAACACACATCTTATGTAGTTTTCAGTGTGTGTGCGTGTCTTGTGAGTGTCTCCCCTTTGTTCATGGTCATTTAGATGCTTTAGTTGAGTCACATGACTCACGCACTCAGACTGGACGCGGTCACGGCTGTTGATGCACTGGCAGACATATTTTCATGCTTCATATCAGCAAGTTTCCCTCTCCCACCAGGAAGCCCAAACCCTTCCTTAAAAAGCTATTTGTCTATTCTCCACTCCCATCCGCCTTTTCTTGAAGTTCCTTGACGATTCCGCTCGGTTCTTTTTGAAAATTCACTTACCCTTTCGTCTTGTGTTATAAGTTTTTTTTGCGTGAATTAATTTGACACCTCATAAGCCCAAATTCTTGTCGCAGTTCCCGAAAAAGGAAGAGAAAAATGCAGAAGCACGGGCTGTTCCCCAGTCGATTGTCATGAACCGCAGGTTGTGGGAGAATTCCCTGGTTATGTTCTCTTAGCATTACCTATTCTGCCGGCGCCCCTGTCGAACACCTTAGCTTGTTAGCATGTGTCAATCAAAAGCCGTGCTCTGGGGAGGGCAAAGTGGAGAGCTGAAACAGTTATCTCTCTCCCACACAGCTCCCCCCAAAAAAGAGCTCGGAGAGATAGAAAGAGATGGAGGGGTGTGTGTGGGGACTGTACGCCCTCGCGCCGCAGAATGAAGGTACGGGTGAGTGCCCACAGTGACCTCGGCCTGCTCTCGCCCCCCTCCCCTTTCATCCTCTTCATTAAAGGCACATTCCACCGCATTAGCCTGCTGTCCTTCTGTCCTTCACCTGCTGCCATTCATTTCAATTCATCCCTCGTTATGGCATCATGGTCTCGGAATCGAGAGTAGTCAAAGCGGGCCGAGCGGAGCTTCTCATTTAATTATACAGTTCATTAGAAAGCCGCCGCCCCCCCCTCCCAGGTCTGAGACAGGCCATGGGAATAGCTGGTGGCTAATGTGCAGTTTAAACGGCCTGAATATGGAGATTGTTGGAGTTATGGATTACCGTTACCCGTTAGCCTGCCCTTCACCCACCTCATTCGCTTTTATGTCTGCTGTGTAGCCTTTTGATACAGTATCACTCAAGTTAGAGTGTGCTCTTTGAGCCAGCATGTTTGTTTGATATTGTTCATGAGCTGTGAAATTGAATTTCCACAGTTGGCCTGATATTGGAAATAATTTCATATCCTGTGCAATATTCTTGCTTGGTTTCACCTTGTGCTGTGTTTAAGACATCCATTTTTACTTAATGTCTTTTTTCTTCTTCTTCTTCTTCTTCTTCTTCTTCTTCGTCTTGTGCCGAGTCGATACGGCAGCGCTGTTAATTTAGACCATATTTACCCTAAAAGCAATGATGGCTTGCTGGCTGCCTCTCGTTTGCCCACACACCACAGCCAAGCCACCAACCACCATCTTTTCCACCAAGTGTCGCCATGGCAACGTGGCCCACCGCTCCTGGCACAGCAGCCCCCTTTCAGAGCTGATGACATCGTTGTGGCAACAATGAAAGGTTCATATATCCCATTATGGAGAAAAGCAGGATTTTTTTCCGGAGGGCAGGGTCAGTGAGCCCCTGGAACCTCATGTACTGTAAAATCTTTTATCAAATACAACTGAAGTCTCTTTGTTCTTTGCAACAACGCCGGTGCCCAGTAACATGTGAGGAGCATGCAGCTGGAATCCATCTGCATTGCATTCAGCTGAGTGTGGTGAGCTTGTGGTGCAGCCAGTTAACATGAATACAAACCTTTATTCAGTAACACACAGCATTTCTTCCTCTTCTTCTGAGGTGCTTGTCAAATCTAAACATTTCTTTAAACCAGTGGATGCAACATGAGCCTGAGACCACTGAATGGTTTGTAGGCCTGCTCCCCGTGGGCTCCCACCTGAATAGCATTGTTTATTTGCTTCCTGTGCAGAGGAGGCTCAGAGCTGTTGGACTGGCCTCGCTCCTGCCTCTGTACCCTCTTACACCCCTGCTGGCATCCAAGCCCTCCGAAAACCTTCTCTTTATATATCTCCCCAGTCCCTCTCAGCTTTCCCATCGCTCCGACAATGAAAAACACCAAGAAGTGCTGTGCACTCTGGTGCTAACCCAAAGGCTAGCAGTGTGGTTCACTGGGTTGTGATGTGGCCAGCAACAGCTGAAGTCCGTGACCCCTGGACCCCATCCATCAGGCTTTCAGCACCAGCCCTGGCCTCTGACACACACAAAACTTCAGCCAAGGAATGGAAGCACGCAACAGGGAAATGCATCACTGTCAGAGAGACACTGGAACCATATAAAATTATATGTAGACACTTTGTCCAACACTTGACATGCACACAGAACAAATCTGCATGCAAGTTAACACACACCACTGTTGTTGTGCATGTGACTGTAGAGTTATAAATGTTTCCAGAGGACTCGCGCTGCCAAAGTGCGGTTTTGTGTAAGTCCAGACTGAGCTGTCTGTCATGCACACACTCATGTCCTCGTATATTAAAGCAGCTAAAAGGATCTTTCATTTTGTCTTGATTTTGACGTCCCCTGTGGACAAAGCAAAAGTGTTTCCACCGCCTTGTGTCGTAAAGATGTTCATCTGGCTGGCGTGTGAAAAACAAGATGCAACATTTTTATTCGTTTTTTTCTTTTCTGAACACAGTTGTTTGCAGGATGCATAGGCATGGATTTCAGGGATGGGGGCATGCAGGGGAAACGTCCCCCTCAATACTAAGAACTTGTGCATTTGTCAACCCCAATAAAAGCATGAAAGTAGCAGAGGACTTTTATTTTGACGATTAATTGAGGCAGAAAAGGTGTAAATCGGTGCAGAAAAATCCACCAAGGGCAGGAAATTAGGTGTTGAGCGGTCATAATTTCCTGGGGGAAGACCCTCCAACCCAGCCATGTCATATGTATAAAGTCCTATATAAAACCAAAGTGCTTTACTAACGTAGTAATTTTGAAAAAGCATGAATCTAAAGTCCCGTTCAGACCAGTCTTACACAACAAGACGAAACCGTTTTAGAACGTTGCAGAGAAAAGTTGCAGTGGTGTGAACTGGACGGTCTGAGCTCGCCTCAGACTGATGGTGTCACCTGCAACTCAACTGGTCAAATTGTCGGTGGCTGGTTTTAGAAAGTAAAGCAAGTCACATGTTTCAAACGCCAATCAGCTTGTAGCGAAGTCTGCTGGCTAAGTCAATGGTGGCGTATTTATTATGAATACAGTCCATCTGATGCTCATTTTGTGTCTGTTTTTCGCCGTTTCATCACTACTACAAATGCAGTGATAGCCAGTATCTCCCTATAGCCCTTTTTAGATAGTAATTGTGCAAATGTGCAGGAAAGCCCAATCAGTCTTTTTTCAGCATTGGCAATATAAAAACAAAATCGGGGAGTGCAGTAAAATGCCGCCTGCCTACTTTTGTTCATACAGAATGAGCCTTTTTCGGGGCAATGGGGGGCGTGAGCAAGTAACAAAACGTGTAGCACAGCATGTGACATAAACAGTGACGTGGGAGGGAAAACGTGGCTGGTCAGTCCTTCGGCGATTCTCTCGTAAGTCAGCCCGTTCTTCACCGTCCCCGTCATCTGTCGGTTAATGGCCTCTTCGTTTGCGAGGGCAATTCCTTGTCTCCCCAGTTGCTCATCTTTACAGTGTCTGTCAGGTTTGTTTTTCCCTCTTGCTACTAGCTGCTCGCTAATTCCTGCTATCAGCTGTTTCCTGTTTATCCGCCACCAACAACAGCTCCTCCCACAAGTCATCAACAGCCCCTCCCGTTGTGGAAGGCCGCCTTGGTCTGTTTAAACTAAAAGAGTTCCGCCAATATGTCTACCCTATGAGGCGGAAAATTGGGCGCTTCGGATCAACTCGCCAATCCGGCTCTGTGTGTCTAAGCGCTCATAGCTTGCCAGCAAATCGGCCCAACATTCGTAGAAAATCTGGCAGTGTAAAAGGGGCTTATCACTATCCTCATTCATATTTTAANGGAAAATTGGGCGCTTCGGATCAACTCGCCAATCCGGCTCTGTGTGTCTAAGCTTGCCAGCAAATCGGCCCAACATTCGTAGAAAATCTGGCAGTGTAAAAGGGGCTTATCACTATCCTCATTCATATTTTAAGAAGCTACAAATTATATTCAGCCACAAAATACGCCTGAAAAGCTGCATCTCAGAAAGTTGGACAACGATGCATTGCAAGTAGTAGTGCGTTTCATCTCGTCTTCGTTCTGAACGTAGCCTAATGAGCAAAAAGGTGCATTCCCTATGAAAGAGGAAGTGTGTTTTGAAAAGACACAATGCATGTAACAAGTGGAAATTGACACGGCAACCCTGGACATCGAAAAGTGACGCAGGAGGGTATGTTAGCATGTCATATTGGACGTATAGGGCCTTCTTTTGTTGTTGTTCTTTAGCCAGTTCTTTTCGTTTTCTTTCCTTTCATGGGGAATCAGACCCGAGAACAGGCATTTACATTATTAATATTAATAGAAGCGAAGTCATGTGATGGTCTGGTTTGCTAATGTAGCTCATATAGAGGCATCAGATTGTTTCACAAGCAGTTTAAAACTCAGTGTAGCTGCTTTAAGTTCTTATTCCGGCACATACTTTTCATATGCTTCCACTTCTGTCTCTCACATACACACACACCTGCTCTCCTCTCACACACACACACACACAAGCTGTCTTTACAGACACACAGCACATCCGCAGCCCTCACACACATGCTAGCAATATGTGTGTGGCAGAGGCTCAGCTGACCGCCTGGCAGTCACTGTGAAATTGGCGCCCTTCTCATACAGATGCCAGGTGTTTTGCTTGGCAGTCAGGGGGTGCTGGGGGTGAGCTTGTGTCAGGAGTGTTGGGTTGCTGTGAACGGCAGGGAAAGGATGGGGTAATATGTCGTGTGTCCCTGTTAGCCCGGCTGCTTGGCGAAGAGCGAGCCCAGTCGGGTCCAAGAGGAATTAGAGACTGCTTAGTTTCTGTAAGAGCTTGAAAACAGCGTGTGATATATCGGCTTCTCTATAAGATGAGGGTATCTCCTAAAAGCATGACCCGGGGTATGAGATTTGGACTACTGTAACATTTTGACATTTTGTTCTGATGGGTCAAAAGGTCAAAGGTCAAGATTATTAAGGGTGTTTAGACCTGACACTGTTTGCTCTGTTTGGTCCACGAGCATGTTCGACAAACACTGTGTCATTAGGAGAAGATGACGTTTTGTTACACCAGATGACACTAAAGGAACAGTTTGACATTTTAAAAACACACTTACTGGCCTGCTGCAGAGTTAGATGAGAAGACTGATGCCACTTACATGTTTTTATGATAAATACGCAGCTACTGTTAGCAGCAGGTTAGCTTAGCTTAGCACAAAGACTGGAAACAGTTGGAAGCAGCTAGCCTGGCTGTGGAAAAAGGTAACACAATCCACCTTTTGGCACCGCCAGGCCAAAATCCAAAGTTTGCTCCGGCTGGTGGGCGGTGCTTGGTTTTGCCTCAGCTGTCTTCAACGTGGCCACAAGGTCACAGACTTTCTCATGTACCAGCTAAACAGTACACTAAAATATGTTTCTGAAAACATCTAAGGTGTGAAATAGGCAATACAGCAACAGAATCTCGATTAATATTTGATTATTTTTTTAAAAATTAGCGATTACAGGTTTAAAGCTCCCCAATTAACACATTATGTCTCATTTATTCCAGGAGTCACTTCCTGGAGTCTAAGCTAAGCTAAGCTAACCAGCTGCTGGCTGTAGCTCCATATTTACCATACAAGTATTCCAAACAAGCCCTTTAAGATTTGAGAAAATATCAGAACAGAAATGCTCAGTTAAAGTTATGGCAGTTAAAATTTGGGACTCCTGTGATTTAACATTGTTTTTCTATACAGTTGGGTGACTTGTGAAAGAGACTGAATAGAGGACGATAAAAAATCCTAGCAGCAGAGTTGATCGCATTGGAAAACCAAGACAACACCAGTTGTAGCAGGTAAGCCATTGTTAGCAATACTAGTTTACTGTAAAAATAATAGACGTAGCCACAATGACGTCACCCATTCATCAATCCAGTTTGAAGCCTCCATTTCAGTGCTTTGGCGGTCGCAATTTTGTTTTTTTTCCAGCCAGAAGTGACCATATCTGGCTAAGAGGTTGGCGCTGTCGAGGATTGAGGGGTGGATCTGATTGAGTCACTCAAAGCAGCGCGCCTTTAATTCTGTATAACTTGATAAAAATGTCAAATTCGACCCCCGTCCAACACATTCTCACTCTGACCTCGTCCCATATCGACGTTTGGTGATGGACTTTCCATGTCGAGATATGACGTGCAAGGTACGACTGAGTGGTTGTTGTTGACGTTCTGGGGCACCGTGTCAACTTCAACCTATTTTCAAAATACACTTCTATTTTCACAGGAAATTTACAGTTTGCATAAACATACTGCGTCAGTACAACACAGCGAATTGGCGCACGTGGTTGAGTTTAGAAAAAAAGAACAGGGTTTAGCTTTACAATGTTACGTGAAGTGAACATCGGCCTCCCGCATCCACCACCCCTCCTACCTGTCCTACTTGGACTTCCGTCGTGTATTCCCCCGATGCTGCCATGCCAACATGAAAGGACGTCTCTTTTTGTTAATGTCTAACACCAGAAGTCACCTGATCAGGCGCCAGTTTTCAACAACTTCAAAGTGAGGCCAAGTTGCCCGCTAGAGTTGTCACGAACGTTGAAATTAGCTATACGGACCAAAACTTTTTGTACCAGGCTGTACTTCTGCTGTAAAGTTGGGCAGTGTAACATGGAGGTCTATGGGGATTGACTCACTCTTGGAGCCAGCCTCTAGTGGCCATTAGAGGAACTGCAGTTTTTGGCACTTCCATGTTGGCTTCATTACGCTGTATTTTGCACCACAAACACCGTAACAGATAGAAGTTGAACAGTACTGTGTCTATGACTGATTTATTGAGACACAAATGACACAAAAGTGTTAATAAATAGCACATTACTACTGCTAATGATATGCAGAGCAGCCATCTTGGATTTTGATGTCAGGGTTGGCAGAGTTTCCCTGACTTTCCAAGTTGGAAATCTGACCTCAAGGGGGCGTTTCAGTTGAATTTTCCGACTGGGAAGTTGGAAATTCCGACTTCCCAGTTTAAACGTAACACACCATGTGTCCTGTTAATGATCCCATGATGCAACTTAATAGCATCTTTCGTTTGTACTTCCTTGTGTGGAAGGTTCCTGGTGCCTGGTTATGTAACACAAATACGTTGGCAAGTAAAATGAGTGGAGTGGCCCTTTAATGAACTGTATATCTATGTTTTGGTGACATTTGAAAGGATGATGCATTTGACGTGTGTGCATCAACACCAGTGTGCGATGCAACTCACACGTTCTCGCACCGACTCCATTTTTGTTCCAAGTGGAGTTTAATTTCTCACATCACATGTCCGCGCGTGCAGCTGCAACAAACAGGCAGGTCATTTGATTTCCGGCCTCATTTTCATTTTGCAGAGATGGTCATTCCGACGTGGATTAGATAAGGGTGAAGACAAAGTGGAGCCTCATTGGAAAGTCGCTGTAGCAGCCAGCAGTGTAATCCATCCACGCATTCCTTCCAGAGAATGCCAAACAGCTTGCTGAAAATGAGCTGCGGACCCGACTCCATTAGATCTCCGCTCTGTCTCTGGGCTTTCTATCTTTCAAAAACACACACACCTCACACTGTAGCTTGGAGCGACACACACACACACACACACACAGATACACTGCGCCTGCCACCAGCTTCATTAGTGCTAAGAAATGTCCTGCTCGTTAAGTCGAGGCAATTAGTGGCTAATTGAGAAGCTTTCTACAGCGAAGACAAACTTGCTTCCTCGTGCTTCTCTTCTCCCAGCCTCCCCATAAACGTGTGCGCATTTTGACCAGTTTGTACATCTGGATTCCACCTCGAGCTCATTTTCTTGAGGCAATTGTTCACTACAGAGCTGCAGCCTGAGGGAGATAAGGAGCAAAACACAGGCAGGAGTTTTCTCCTTTCTTTTTGATGCGAGGTTCTTACTGCAGGACGGAGTCTCCAGTTATTTCTTTGTGTGTAATTGTTTATTTATTGTAAGTGTTTTGCAGTTTGCTGAGAGCTCCTTTTGCAGAGTCATTGCAGCGTGCCGTCCCCTTCATTATGCCCCCTTTCTAGACGAAACAGCAGAACCGCCACGACGACACACATTCTCACAAACACAAGATACCAACTGCCTGCCCTTCTCACTCGGCGGCTTGACTTTCCATCCCTCCGTCTCTCTGTTTCTCTCCGCCACACTCCTCCTTCTCCTCTTTCCATTCTGTCACTCCTCTCCCCCAATTCTTTGCAGTCCACAGATAAGCTCTATGATAGGGAGGAAATGAGTGTGACATACACACACATAGCCTGCCAATCTCTTTCGCAATGTGTAGATAAAAACTCTGCAGATAAAACAGTTTTAAATCGTTCGTGTTTAATTCAAAGCGTTCGCTTTTGTGTTATTTGCGCTAGTCCCGACTTTTTCCTACAGGGGGCAGGATCCTTGTCACCCACATGCACTTGCGTGACCTCTTCCCTGATTTATATGCACATTCCCTGGCACGGCCTCGCGCTCACAGTGTACCGTTGCCTTGAGTGATCCACAATCTTTCCTTCCCTAATAAACGTAGATAAAAAAAAACGATGCAGCCAGAGTTCAGTAAATAAACCTCACATGCCTGTTCCCTCTCCTTGGACTCGCTCACATCGTGGATTTCCCCTGTAAACATCAGAGATATGTGACCTGCTCGCTCTGACCACCCTCTGAGAGAGTGTTTTTATAACTCGCCTTATCTTAACCCCCCCCACTTCAGAGGGAGAAGGACAGGGTGGGTGGGGATGGCGGGGGGGGGGGGGGGGGGGGGTGAGCCGGAGCTGGAGCCGGGGATTCCCTGTGTGTTTTGCTTAATTCTAGCTAACACACACACACACACACACACACATGCGCGCACACGTACATGCATGAACACGCCAGTTTTCATGCATTATAGCAGAATAAAGTTGTCATTGTTGCGTCGTTGTGTGTGGGCAGTCACACGGACTCCTTACTGTTAGAGGTGAAGGTCTGGCCACACATAAGCCCCGGGCTGCCTTGACTCATGAAAGACACACACACACACACACACACACACAAACACAGGCACAAACACAGACATACAGGGACACCCTGGAGGGGTGAAGGCCTATGGATGGCCATAAAGGAAAGTCACATGCTGTTCCTTCTCTTGAGAGGGGAGCACCAACCCTATGGATACCAAGTCTTCTTGTGTGTGTGTGTGTGTGTGTGTGTGTGTGTGTGTGTGTGTTGATTCATAGCACAATGACAGCAGATATGTGAATCAGTTAAGCACGGTTGACAGCAGGAAGTGTGTGGACGGGCTGCTGTGGTTATTCGCCGCTGATGCTGGACACCAGCGAGCTAAATCCCTGTATTTCTATATGAACACTGACTATCGGGGTAATTCTTTCCAGGTTTTACAGAAACGTAACATTCTAACAACATGACTTGTTGACCCAGTTCAAATGACTTTGACACGTGATCCTGCTAAGTCCACGAAGGGCTCAGGGCTGTCCCACTGTGAAATTGGCAAGTGTCTGCGGGCTCTGCAGTTGACTTTTTGAGCCCTTTATACTCACTGTTCTTAAGTTAGCAACTCTACAGTCTGTGCTCACACACAATGCATAGCATTGAGATGTTGAAACGGCGATGAGAATGGATTTAAAGGTTCTGTGTGAGACGCTCAGAGCAGCAAACCACTGCTGTGGAAAGACAAAGTAGAGTAATGGCGTCATGAGCAGAGTATGAAATCTTGTTACCTCTATGTGAGTTGTAACCCAAGTTTCTTTGTTGTAGTGTATATCACACGGGCTAGCTCATAGCCTCCACTTTACGCTGTGCTCACACGGCAGTTACCACTGATGTCGGGAAAGTGATATTGCAGAAGTGTAGCACCCAGCCTCCATTCCCCCCTGGCTAACACCGTTAGCTTTGTCAGCCCTGTAGCCATGGTTTAGGATACGATATGATACGATACGATTTGATATAGTACGGTACACTATGATACAATGCGATGTAATGCGATACGTATATACAAGTATTGCTTACAATTAGAGCTGCAACGATTAGTCGACTAATCGATGACTAATTGACTATTAAAATAATCGGTGACTATTTTAGTGGTTGACTAATTAGTTTGAGTCATTTTTCATAGAAAAGTACTATAAAGTACCCAAAATACTCTTATTGCAGCTTCTTACGTTCAGATATTGGCAGCTTTACACACTCTCCCATGACGGTGAACTAAAACCCTTTGGCGTGAGTACGAAACAAGACATTAGATGACATAATTTTGGGGTTTGGGAGAGACAGACCGACATTTTTCAACATTTTAACACATTTTTCGATAAAATGATTAGTCGACTAATCGAATAAATAATCCACAGATTAGTCCACAATGGAAATAATCGTTAGTTGCAGCCCTACTTACAATAATAGTCCAAATAACGAAGGCAGAAAGCAGCAGCAGCAGAGTTCGGGTCGCTAGCTACAACCGCCATTTGTAGAGATAGCATCGTTTGCTGTTGGCCCTCAGTTCAGCCACCGCCATGTTGAGAACCATGTGCAGACAACTCATACTAGGGATGAGTGAGTATACCATTATCTGTATCTGTGCAGTCAACTAAATTAAATGTTTCCATATCTGTACTTGAAACGGGCGGGGTTGATTGCAAAGTGGGCGTGGCTTGAATTTGGAGTAGGTGTGGCCTAATAGGGAGTTTTTATTTTAAGCATGACATTCATATAGGTTGATCAGAAGTTGCTATATGTGTTATTGATCAGAAACTATTTACAAAGCAGCCCCGGAATTGAGGTTCAGAATTTTTTTGATAACACATAACCCATATCGGATACTCGTTTCGTCCGAGTACTTGGCTCAACTCAACGCATACGCTCCGAATTTTGCATCAAGCCTCTTTAAAAAGGAATCTTGCATATATGTTGATTCGGTCCAACAGTAGTTTTACTTATAAACCTGGAGCAAACACTTTAACATCAGCGTCACTGTCACACTTTCCTGACCACGGAAACACCCCCTCCCTTGGTAATCTCGCAAAGTGCTTTCCCATTCATATCATACCAGGTGTATTTAAAGATTCATCACAGCACTACAACGGTTTATGTGGCCAAGGTTTCCCAAGCGGCCTGCTCTCTCTCTACACACACACACACACACACACACTCACGGGCAGGGACAACTCTGAAACACAATTAAAACACATACTTCCAAGCAGCTGTTCAGGGTCACTTTGATAATACTTTAGCTCACACTTCCTCTCTGCTTGCTCCTGCTGGACTCGTAATATTTCAGACGAGCCACTCGCCAAACAAAACATTGATACAGGATGATACTGCAAAACCCCAGATTAGGTTCAGTGTCAGTGTCATTGAACTGGATGTCAGCGTTAATGATGGCGACTGGGCCATTTCGGAAACAATGGAAGAAGAGGATTTATTTTCATTGCTTGGAAAAACATCCACGCTATATTTCGCACTGTTTTACAGTAATTGCATTGGTGTTAATATTGGATTCTTTTTACATTTTACTCTGCCAGCATAAGTGGAATTGATGCTACTTACTCTTCTGTGTTTGGTTGTTACTGTAACAGAGCCTCCATTGGATGCACCATAAGTCTGGATTGGTCTCAATGCCAGTGAGCTCCAACTACTAGAACTAGTAACAGCATGAGGTCTCAATCCGAAGTCATTAATACCAACACTTGGTCAGTGACTTCCGGCGTCAGACACTGACAACAACAGCCGTCCTTTCAAGTCCGCATGATGCGTGGCCAATAACCATTATTGTTTAACGGTGCATAGGGGCGTCGGGGAAAAGCAGTGGGACGACAATGTCAGTTAAGGTGGGAGGGTTGGTAGATGGGTCCAACAACCATCGACTGTACCCAGAGGTGCCAGAGTTCGCTTCCCATAAGTTCGTAAAGCCAAGCCCTGTTCTTTTTTTTCTAAACTCAACCACGTGTGTTTGTTGTTGAAGGCAAAAAAGGTCAATTTACAGTGGACTGTATGCAAACTGTACATTTCCCACAACGTCAACAACCAACGCACCCAGGGTACCTTGCACGTCATATCTCGACACGGAGAGTCCATGACGAAACGTCGATATGTGATGAGGTCGGAGTGAGAATGTGTTGCGGGAAGAGTCCCTAAAACCTGGAAATGAGTTAGCATTGTAGCGCTCACAGTTCCCTCGTCTTGACGTCAGTGAGTTTTATGAATGGGTGTGTGGTTAGATGCCTGATATAAGGATTGAGATTAACAAAGCTCAAGAGACTTTCATGTTTCGTCCTCTGACATAAAATGCATCTGTAAAAACCGCACTCGTCAATTTTGAAGCTTTGATGTGTCTTAAAAAAGGCGGTTACTCAGTGGCTAAATGAGACTACAGAATGTCATGACGCCAAACATGTTGAAGTCATGCAACCACAGTGTACATTGTTTATAGCCTAACATTAGCTTTTCACCTCTGGCGATTGCATTTACGCTTCAAAAATCATAAAGATTAGAGAATTGTAAAGATAAGCTTAACGAAACGTGTAAGTATCATAAATGTTTGTTTGTTTGCCAGTGAGCTTATTTTCTGTATTAATCCAAAATCCAGGAACCAGGGCAACGCTAACTAACGCAGCGGCCTACAGAAAAACATCATCCCGGGAGCACTCTATGCCCTAACACCAACCTGAACCTGCGGGTCTGAAAAATAAAGCTGACACAGAAGTGCCAAAAACTGCAGTTCCTCAAATGGCCACTTGAGGCTGACTCCAAGAGCAAATCAATCCCCATATACCCCCATGTTAAAACGCCCAACTTTACAGCAGAAATAAACATGTTTACAGCCTGGTTGGTAGGAACATTTTGTTGTTTTTGGCGAGTGTAAATTAGCATAAACTCTTTTCTTTCTCACACTGGCTGCCAATCAGGGCTTCTGATGTGTCGCACACTTATAATTCCTACGCGCAAACGGCGACAAACAGGTTCCCGTAGAAGGTTTTTTAAATTAAATTAAATTACATTTTTAGCTAGGGCATGTCTCCTTATTAGGAAATGGGTGCACACAACATACTGATACAGTCAATTAAAAATTCATTCATGATTTTTTTGTACACCTGTATTAGCATCAACTTTTACAGTGAAGTAAGTGATGAAATTTTGATACCAAACTGATGTTGGGGAAATAAAGCCCAGGTTGAAGTTGTTTATTAATTAAATGAACTTTCCTCTGTTATGAAGCCTAAAACAAGAATGCCTGGTGTGCACGTGCTCTCAGTCTTCAGCAGCATCCAGGCACTCCTCCTCCTCCTCCTCCTCCTCCTTCCCTCTCCGGTGAGGCATATTGATGCAGTGTGAGGAGGTTAAGCTGTCGGTTTAGTGTCCGGGCGGCCGTGACATTCAGCCTCGCCGGCCTGTAATTGACTCGTCGGTGTGTGTATCAGTTAAACCTCGGCTCACCTGCTCCGTGCGTGTCGAGGGGGGTCGTGATTGACAAGCTACTCTAATGCCCCGGCTCTGCAATTTGGAGTACACTGGGGTTTCTTCCGCTCTGTTTTCTCTGGCAGGTACTATTTTTCCCTACATTTGATTTTTTTTTTTTTGCACTTGGCATTTCTCACACTTGTTTTGTTTTCATCTGTCTGCTGCTGTGTTTCTCAGTCTGTTTGGCTGTCAATCTGTCTCTCTCACTACCTTTATTCTCATCTTCCTCAGGTCCTACACAGGCCTTCCTCCTCTTGGATCCAGAGTGTCAGCTCATGTTAGCGGAGCGGAGCGGCGTTAAAGTTACACCGCTCTGTAGAGACCAGCTGGGGGTCTCAGTTACTCTGGAAAGTTTGCTGCTCATGCTACAGGCATGCCGTTCTGCCTTTGGCTCGGTTACAGCTGTCTACTCCTGTACGTGAACACACACATGCACCCACTCTTTCTCACACACACACACACACACTGACTATATGCTCAGAGTCCCTGGTGACAGGACCCCAGTACAGGAGCATTATCTATTTAAGGCCACTAACTCTGCGGATTAGATCAAGATTCAGCCCCATAATGGCCAGTCTGGCACAGCACCCTGCTTCAATTAAAGCCCGATGTGTCACACACACACACCGGCTCGTGTTAGAACAATGTGATCTCACTCACGCCCAGATGTGATCACACACACAGTACAAAAAGCGCACACTTTTTAAAAACCTTGCTTTGAATTTGTTTTTATAGGTTTTTCCTTCCAATGCAACATTTATATTTGGAAAAATCTACGGCCACTTATACGAGACGACTGCTGGCAGGAAAATGACGCCAATTATAGCCATTATTAGCATTGTGAGACGTAGTTACACCTTTCATTTTAAAGTAGTAACAGTTCAGAGCAGCGGTTCTCAACCTTTTTCATGTCAAGGACCCCTCCTGGCAGTGTTGGGCAGTAACGTTAACGGTTTACTTTTGTTATCACGTCACTACTAACTCGAAATACAACCATCACATCAGCGGATTGATTTTTGTAATCGTTGCACTGTACAGCCACGTCACAAAGCAGCAAGCCAGTTAGGAAAATGGAAACACTTACCTTAGCTGCTGGAAATATTTGTCGGTGGAACGATGACTTGAACACTGCTGCTGCAGGTAGCCGTACTAAAACTCTATCCACTGTGAAACACCTCAGCTACTACAACCGACATGACGCTCCAGGAAATAGACCCCACCAAAGCTGTGCCCTTCTTGGCTGTGGAGGTCGGCTGTAGCACTACACTGGATAAACAACCAAAACTGGATTTTATTCGTAGACAGCTGCAGACACAGAGGGGTAATGAAGCTTGTGGCTGGATATGTGGTGGATAAAATGTTGCTCCATGAGTGTCTTTCCGTCTTTCGGGTCGAGATTTGGGAAAATACTGGTCACGGTAGAAGTATAATGAGTAGAGTAACAAACTACTGTCGGCAGGGCTAAGAGTAATGAGTAATATATTACATTTTTAGAGTAACAAGCCCAACGCTGGCTCTAGGCAACTTTTAAAGTGGAATGTTTTCTTGCGTGTTGCTCAGTGTGTGAATTGACAACATGATTTACTGGCTCTCTAGGATGATGTATGCTTTAGAGATGATTGGATCTTTGTAACTTTAAAAAAAAAAAAAAGTTTGTGACTTGGAGAAAAAATGTGGCAGAGCGTCACTCCAGAACGCTCCGGCAGCACTACACCCCTGCTCTTACCCAACAAGGACACAGTGCACAAACCTTATTTTGAAATAAACAATCGATAGAGGTTCTCACTCCAGCCTGTTCTTTATTGTCCAGAAAATGTTGGCAGTGGAAACACTGAACAGATCTAGGGTGTAGTTACATGTCCTTATGGGTTACGTAGAGTTCCAGAGTACTGTGTTGAAACTTTTCGGTGGAAATGCGGCTTAAAGGGAAATTTCAGTTTATTTCAACCTGTCTCCTATCGTCCTAAATTTGTTTCAAGTGACTAGTGACATAGAAATAATAGTTAGCATGTTAGCCGTTAGCCTAGATACAGCCGGGGCGCATAGTAGCGTCAGACCTGTTAAAACATAATTGAACGGGCAACCTTCAAGTGCAAAGTTAGTCCACTANCCCAGTCCACAGGAGAAAATGTTGCCATCATTCTGCAAACCATGGACATGTCATACTTGTACATTTCATACCTGTTATACAACATTTCCAAAGTAACGCAGTCATGAAAACATGACTACATACATGTGCGTAGGCTTCAATATACCATATTATAGTGCCCTGCACGGGCCTATTATCTGGGCCCGGGCCCGGCCCTGGCCCGAGGGGGTGGAGCCCCAGCCCGGCCCGGCCCTGGCGCTTTGGAAAGCAGAGCTAAATGGTTAACAAACATGGCAGCACACCGGTAAGGTAAGACAACACGTTTACATGTCGTTTTCTATATGTTCTCTGACATTTATCCTAACGATATGAGGCGGTCTTAGTGGAAAAAAAGCTTGTTTAGTGGACTAACTTTGCACTTGAAGGCTGCCCGTTCACTTACGTTTTAACAGGTCTGACACTACTATGCACCCGGCTGTATCTAGGCTAACGGCTAACATGCTAACTATTATTTTTATGTCACTAGTCACTTGAAACAAATTTAGGACGATAGGAGACAGGTTGAAATAAACCGAAATTTCCCTTTAAAATAGTGAAAATGAACTATTCCATTTTTCTGGGGATCCAATGGAGCTCCCACGAGGACCCCAAATGGTCCCTGAGCCCCTGGTTGAGAACCACTAGTTTAGAGAGTAGAGGTATCTGTGCTGTTGAAATATTACAGCTTAGTGCAAACATAGTCTTTGACCGCTGAGCACGCACACACACACTCATCCATAAAAGCTGTTCTTTTTCAATTACAGTCAACCCGCACATTGTAACCGTCACATTCTGTCACCCCAGTCTCACACATGCACAGCCACATCTTCCCATAATGATGGAGTCTGCTATTCTTGGCTCCTGTTTCTATTTGTTTATATCATGGAAGCAGCTCTGCGGAGTACTTAGAGTTGGGAATGTTAGAATAATGAGGCAAGCCTGTAAATAATGAAACAAAGGATGTAGTGCATCAATTAAGAGCCATTTGCTGCCTCGCATCCATCTCATCTCCATTTGTGTGCTTGTGTGTGATTTCACGTGTGTTGTCATGCGTGTGTGTTTTTTTGCAAACACGTCCCCGTGCCACACGCGTCCTTCTGAAAACACATTAATCAAATCGTGAAACATCGCGGTCTGCTCTGATATGAAAATGAGCCGTCCGGAACCACGTTGAGGACATTGTCACCGTAATTGCTCTTTGACAGCCACGCGCACGCACGCACACACACATATAATCTTTAATTGCCTCCAAAATGTTTATGTCAAGATGGCGTTGCTAAGATAATGGCTGGGGACTGCCTGGCCCACACTAATGGCATCTCTGTATTTAGCGCTTCACATCAGCAGAGAAATCGGCAGAGCCCATCAGATATTTAGTGGCGTGCAAAGGCTGCTATTGTTGGGGTAATATTGTGCTGCTGGATGGCGGCCAATTCATTAAAAAACTTATCGCACCAGAAGGAAATCTAGAGCACAGTGAGGCATAGCAGCAAGATTTTAATAAATATAGCTAATGTGACACTTTCAATACCCTGCTCCTCTGTTTACATGCTAGATTTTATTCCTGGTGTTGCTTTAGTATCAAATAGTTTGGTGCTGTGCAGCCATTTTCCCATCAAGCTCTCCTATGTTTGTTACTTACATTCCAGACTTCATTAAATTCAGACTTTTTTAACAATCATTGGAAGATGATGATGAAAAATTAATCAGTGCTGTTTCTTATTCTTATTCTGTTAAGTGCCACAGCAGAAAATAATAAGGTCCAAGATGTGTAGAAAACCACACCCAATCCCCATCTCCCCTGCTCTCCCAGTGTTTTCCACTCTACCTG
Source organism: Epinephelus moara (assembly GCF_006386435.1). NCBI lineage: Eukaryota > Metazoa > Chordata > Actinopteri > Perciformes > Serranidae > Epinephelus > Epinephelus moara. The sequence continues at coordinate 14,103,346 of NC_065520.1, forward strand.
CCGGCCACTCCCACCTGATCACCCCACTCCTCTCACCTGCCTCCACAGCTGCAGCTCATCAGTCAATCAGCCTGGTATATAAGCCTCTCCAGCACGCANAAAACCACACCCAATCCCCATCTCCCCTGCTCTCCCAGTGTTTTCCACTCTACCTGCCGGACACTCCCACCTGATCACCCCACTCCTCTCACCTGCCTCCACAGCTGCAGCTCATCAGCCAATCAGCCTGGTATATAAGCCTCTCCAGCACGCACACACACTCTTTCCCAGATTGTTCCAGCACTCCTTACCTGCCTGATTTCCTGTTACCGACCCTGCCTGCCTCTGACCTGTCTACGTCATCTCTTTCGCGGTAAACTCACCAGCCTTCTGACCCCGACCACGAGTTCTGCCTCAGCGGCTCTGGTTTCCGTCTGCCTGTAGCTGTGTGGTGTTTTCCTGCCACGACGTTTCAGCGTGAGTGCTCCCACCTGCTGGATAAATAACGGTCATTACCAACTGTCACTGAGCGCTGCATTTGGGTTCAATCACGTCCGTTGCAGGCAGGCTGTTCTCATGCAATGTTCGTACATATGCCTACAAGAAGTAATGCATGTGACCAAGGCGCTGACAGGTGTAAAGAGGCAGGTTGGGGTGGTGGATGGGTCACAAAACACAGGCCTTTCCACCAGGAGACCAGTGTTTGGAACTGTTTGAAACCATATGTTTTATGTCCGTGAAGATTCTTAGTCATCCAGGTCATGGTAATCATAAGTGCTATATTGTAGGCAACTGGACGTGCTTTTGTTTCTTGAAGACGTTTCGCCTCTCATCCAAGAAGCTTCTTCAGTTCGGACCCTTAACGACTCTGAAACCAAGATCCCACACGTGACCCCACTGACTCTGTAAGGGTTCACACTTGCAACTCTGTATCAGTCATTTGAGAACTGAAAAAGCTTCTTGGACTTATGATCATACGAGTTCATCAGCAAGTTTCTTTTAACCTATGTAACTTTACTTGCCTAAATCTAAAGATGCCCAACCATGTTTCTTTTCCGAAACCGAACCAAAGTAACTTTGCTAGCCTAAACCTAACCTACGTAACTTTACGTTAAGTGCATAACGCCATTTGTGGGGCACCAATTTGTAAGATAATACAAACTGTGGTGTCCCAGTTCAACTGATGTTGTTCGTGTCCTGTGTGAAACCAGAACCACTTCACCACTTTACATACTCCAAAGTACCTTACCTACGTACCTTACTTAACTACGTAAAGTAAGTTTATGTCACTTACGTCCCATATGTATTTTATCCAAAACTATGATCTTTTCCAAAGCTTAAAAGTAAAGTATTTGTTCTCTGAAAGCAACTCTTACCTTTCTTGCATTTCACATACCACTTAGAGAAAATCTGAACATCCACAACTCCCGCCTCCCTCCAAAGTCCCATCCCCCTCCTCCGTTACGTCCTCATTACGTCGTGATAGACGTAGGCGTTGGCAAGGTAACGTCAACTCAACCCCGGAGTTTTAAAACTCAACCGGAGTCAGTGATGACTGATGAGTTTCCGAATAAGGTTACAGTGCTGACGTTAGATAGTAGCGTTAGCGTTACTAGTAAGTGGAAACGCACAAGGAAGATAATGTTTCAGAGGGAGATGGGGAGATGTTACGCCAGTGGTTACGTCGGTCAGGGGCCTCCACGTTGGGAAGACACACAGGACACTGGACCAATCGTTGCATTTGGTCCGAATGCAATGATTGGTCGGAGTTTTCTTAGAACCATATGAGGATGGTAGAATTATGAGTTTGTATCTCTGGTGGAATTCACTTACACTTTAGTGTGCCATCAGCTTATTAATAGCATTTTAACCTAACACGTTGCATTGGCTTTGTTTTTGTGCTACCAGCATGTATTTCTAACGCGATTCGTGCCCACCACCACTTTATGCATTAAGAGGCTGTGTCCATTTCACATATTTCTGTGAGACTGTGTTGTTACATTGAGTGATTAGACCTCTTTTAGGGCTGTGTTGGCTGTTACTAACTGTGCTTGATAATTAGGAAACGGATCCTACACCTTGATCGTTCTTTCTACTGCATTAAGTTTGGGGAACTCGCATAATTGCCTGCATAACTCCATCCAAATTCACCCTGATCAGCCCGCATAAATGAAACACTAGTGCTCGTGTGCGAGGCCTTTTGAATTGACAGTTCATCTACTTTGAAAACCAAATGCAATGAGCTGATAGTCTCAGTTTGCCTGCATTTCTTATTCACTCAACAGGGAACAAGGAGCTGAATCGCGGGGGGTCAGCATCTCCATCACTGAGGGGGAAAAACACCTGAATAACAGCAGCTTCGCTCTCCGTCTGAAGTATCAGCTCACAGGTACAGTGTGTTCCTCTGTTTATGCACACGTCTCTCTGTTTTCTCTGTTTCACACCCTGCTCACACACTAGCGAGATTTCCAACTATTTTTTTTTTCCCTGCACATCTTAAAGTGTCACATTAGAAAAACTGTATCGGAAAAGAAGAATTTGACCCCATAAAAAGATTTTATGCTTGCCATCCTGTTTATGTTTTTGTCACCGAGGAGATTATGTTTTAAATGGACGGCGAACAGACAAGAAACATGACTGATGCGCTGCTTTGGCTGTGATCCCGGGTATATTCTCATAACAATCTCCAGACAACATGAAAAACAATATGGCAACATGGAACATGAAAAGCAATGCAGCCACTCTGCCTTGATCCATATTTCTCTGTCGTTTTGTTTTATCTGACTCAGCTACATCTTCTTATTAAACAGCTAAATCTAACAATGCTCAAGACACCTACCATATATTTTAAGATATTTTATATGCTCCAATAAAGTTGATGGAAATACAGTTAATTTGCATTTCATTCTGAAAGTTATGAAAATTCTCTTTAAAACCTTTTCACAAATGGATGGAAATGTAGCTGCACTCTCTCTCACACACTTGCCAACTTTCTCTCTGTCTCTCTCTCTCCCCAACTCTCCATCACACACACACACAATCCTGATCGAGCGGCTGCAGTAGTGATGACCTTGCTATCGTTTACAGCAGCTGCCAGTCCATTGTGTACTGTGGATCAGCTCAGTTACCCTCCTCACCACCACCACCGCCACCACATGCACTCACACACACATGCGAACGCTGCAAATGGCGTCCCAGTTTTAGCCTGCCTCTCCAACCTCTGCCTAATTATCATGGTACTGAAGCTGTCATAAAAAGTCTATTGTGGCCGCATGGAAGCAAGTCTCCTCGCAAGCCTCCAAGAGATTGACATTTACTAAGTCGGAAACTTGCGCCGGGATTTTCTATCACAGTCGCAGCGAGCAGAAAAGACGGATATAATGTGGGATAGGAGGCTGTAGGCTGCGATGCATTCGTCACTTCCATATCTGGGTTGCAGAATAACAAGTGAATGATTTATGAACCGGAGCACTTTCCCACAGCGGCTGAGGATTTGAAGTGGAAGTGAAATGACAACAGGCTCAGGCAGATTGTTGTATTTACTCAGCAGGAATTCAGAATGTAAACTGAAACTGGCCCGTTGTAATGACAGGTTTGCTGTTGTCATTTATTTCTTCATAGCATGGATATTAAAACCCTTGTAATCACAATCAGTTACTAAGTACAATGATTACGCAGGGATTTGTCTTGGGCCACAGCAGCAAAAAGCTTGGCAGCTTACTTAGCATAACAATGCACACTGATAACCGAGATCCAACTGTGATTACAAACTACAGCCCCATAACAGAGCCTTCTTTTGTAAGTCAAATAATTGGATGATCATGCAATACCATTAGACAGAGTGGAAAACAGTTGGACTTGTGGTTTAATTCCCATCTCTAGGGCAAGAACCACTTTTATTGAGCAATGATGTATCAAAGCAAGCATGATGTGTGAAGTTCCACAAGGCTCAATCCTCGGTCCTCCTTGGTTTCACCTTTACATTCTTCCGTTTGGCTAAATAAAATTAGCAATTACTCTGCAGTTGACCCCCAGTTTTACCGAAGTATTGAATAAATCAAGTCACTGCTTTTCTGCAGTCTGCAAGCAGCCTGCTAACTGTCCCTAGAGCCTAAATTAAACATGGAGTACCAGCATGTTGTGTTTTAGTAAATTAACGACCATAAAATACAAAAAATGCTTATGTTCTACCTCACCTTTGACTGAATCACTCAAAATGATCCATCATGTGCTGAGTCTGATTCTACTTATTTCTGTTTTTATATTTTCTAAGCATCATTTTCTTGTGTCTTAAGGTCTCATGCTTTATTTCTTAATTCATGTATTGTACGCTTTATAAAAAGCTCTTTGAACTGCCTTTATGTATGACATGTCCTTTATAAATAAACCTGCATTGCTTTGCCTATAAATACATGTTCATTATGCACCTGTCTATCACAGATTAGTGGCTCAGTCTATAGCCTTCTTAATACCCAGTGTCTGGTGGCTATTTCCATGGTAAGCCTTTTAGCACACAGCAAGTGATGCATTTTATGTTAAATAGAAGAAGTGGGTTGTTAGCGTGAGCAGCAATATCCGCCAAAGCCAAAGAGACCAATACAGGGTGATCAGAAACTACAAAAATTAAAATGACTGTCAACGGAAAATCCAACATAAAAATCTATGTTCATTTTTGTCTGACATGCTAGAAATACCCATAAAAGCTCTTGCCATACTAGCAATATTTGGCACAGTTCCACAGGATCACAATCTCTACCAGTATGGCAAAAACACGACAGCCTTTGCTATAATGCTGGCTAGGCCGGCATTTCCTTCTTTTTTGGCACCCTCTTTGGCAGTTTATTGAATTGCGCAGACTTCCCAACAGGAATCCCCATCGACAGGAAGTCCTACCAACAGGAAGTTATAAAGCCTAAGTAGTCCTCAGTATCATACTATTCCAGCCATCAGAGGGTTGTCTGCTGCGATCTTTTGTTTGACCTCGGAAAGCATTGACTGTAAGCTCGAATCTCTTTGCTACCATCTCAGCGACCAGTATTTGTGAGACCTTTTTGAGTTCATTGTTTGAGGAAGTGGATTTTGAATTTGTTTGTAACCATGTGTTTAATTCAGCCATGTTGATTTGTCACTGATAAGCATTTAGCCCTCATGCTGTGAACCACTTAATATATATTGAGAAAATAATCCTCCTGTGGTATCTCTTAGTTTCCTTTTTGGTTTATTCTCTAAATTGTCTTAACTATGATTTCACCATGCTAACAGTGATAATGCTAAAGATGCTAATGCTAACAGTGCTAATGCTAAAGATGCTAGTGTTAAAACTGTTCATGTTAACCAAGCCAATCCTCGCAATTTTCATGCTAATTATGCTAATGCTAATTATGCTAAGCTAACCATGCCTGTGCAGGTGCCTTCCCTTTGTAAAGACCTTTCAGTAAATACAATATATTTTTTGTTATTTCAGTTTCACTCCGTGTTCACAAAGTTGAGTCGGCAATAATTAGCTTGAATGCTACATCTTGGCTCTGATGTCTTTGTGAATTGGAGTTCGGCTTGCTGTCAAACTGTGTTTGCTACACCTTAAGGAGGACAGTATAAACTAACATCTGTCTTTTGTAATCAGTGGGAAATAATCAGCATTCATTCCCTGGACAAATGACTCTGCTCTAGCCACAGGTATTTATTGGGTCCAGCTCCGATTGGCTACAATCGGCAGTGATGGAAACATGACAGCAGGTTAGCACGCTAATTTTCACCTCTTTTGCGGTTCAATGCAGTGATGCACCAACACAAATTCTGTCCATCGTTCAAAAGTAGTTGACACTGAGTTTGAAAGAGGCTGACAGATATAAAAGGAAGCGACAACTGTAACATTTTTACTGGCCTTCATGTGTCTTTCTACTTTTTACTAACCTGTTTTCTGGCGCATTCCTGACATGGAACACGTTTCTGCTCTACTGGCAATGGGAAAGGAGTCTATAACCTATCTTTGATTGGTTTTCCCGCATTAAAAAAACCCTGCCTGTACGCATTAATTTCGATGGAAAATCTTGTGAATCATCTGACCCTAGAAAAGAATAACTATACAACTATGCAAGAGGCTGTACCCTCAACTTCTACAACATTTGGCACCCAGTCCTGGATCAAGCAAGTAAAAAAGATGGATACCTCCGAACTTTCATATGTATAGACATATTTTCCCTGTACCCCACTTTTTGTTCTTTGTGTGCTTATAACTTGTTTATCACACTTACCATTGAACTTTGATGTGTCATATTGTAAATTTGTAATGGTGCAATAGGTTAGGGCTACTTGTGGGATGGGATGATGGCGGCCATGGCTCAAGAAGTTGAGTGAGTCATACGCTAATCGGAAGATTGGCGGTTTGATCCCCAGCTTGTCCAGTCTGAACGTTGAAGTATCCTTGGGCAAGATACTGAACCCCAAATTGCTCCGATGAGTGTGTATGAATGTGCCATGATGAGCAGATGGTATCTTGTATGGTAGCCTCAGCTAACAGTGTATGAATGAGTGAATGTAACATGTAGTATAAGAGTGTTAGAGTAGTTGGAAGACGTGTTTTGTGCAGTCTAAAAACTAATTAAAATAATGGGAAGAAAAAAAAAAAAGAAGATCCAACTAAAGAGTGCTGCCCACACAGTTAACTGACTGTGGGAAGTGTATCACAGAAACACATCCATAAATCCAAAAAACTAAATGTCAAAGATTACTCCTATTAGAGCCACTGCAAATGTACAGTCCAAGACATAGTCTGGCCAATTGACTCAACACATCCATCATTCTGTTACTGTGTGGGCTTTAGCAGCATGGTGTCCAGTTTGCTTCCAACCCATCTCCAGTTTTGAAGTTTGACTCGCTCGAATTGAAGGCATATTGACCCCGAGCAGAGCGTGGGACGCTGCTGCACTGTGGCTATTATTAATAATGAGCATGACACACGAGGTGCTGGCTTGGGCGTTTCGACAAACAGGTTTGTGACCCCCCAAAAACAATTAGAGGCTACTGTCATGACCTTTGGATGGTAACCTCCCTGGAATCTGGGATTGGAAATAATGAGTCTGGCTGCAGTCATTACCTGTAGAAGAGGAGTGTGGGCTGTATGTGTGTTGCTGTCAGAGAGCAATGGGATTACAAATCCACCCAGTATGGTTCACATTTTGTTAGTTTTTTGTTGCTGTCAAAAAAGTTGCATTGACAGCCCACACAGTATTTTTATGGACAACATTTTCTGTTTCTCTTTATGTGTGGTCTCTGTGTTTGGATGCAAGGGAGTGATTTTCTGTACAGTAGCCTTCACATGCAAATTTGAGTCAGGCCTGTGATTATTTCAACAATTTACTGCTTGTTAAGTTCCCTCTAACTTGGCTAATGTCAGCTCTGGCAGGAAGTAGCTCGCGTTGAAGCGGGCAACTGTGTCGCTGTCTGAAGATTTGGACAAACATTTATTCTCACATGTGGACATCCAAGCCTTCTCTGTTTCTGGCTCTCGTCTCTCCCTGCTTCTTCCTGTCATCCCAAATTCAATCAGCGCGATGTGAAAGTGGAGGACGATGTTACTGGTGCATCAATGTAAAAGATCAACATCTCTCTCTCACACACACATGCACTCTCATCTGTCTGTCTCCTGGTTGTGTGTTTACAGTGTGTTTGCCATCCACAGAGCAGGCTAGTAGCGCTTTGTTGTGCCTCTCTGGTCCCCTTCCTCATTTGCCTTTGACAACACTGATAATCCCCCAACAAGATCCCCCATTCAAACCCCCACCTCCACACACACACACACACACACACACGTATACACACTAACAAACATTTCCAGATGCTCACAAGCACATTCATATACACAAAACCCTGCACACACAACTACAATCATGCACAGATACACACACATACACTAGGTGCCAACCATTGCCATGGCAACTCCAATCAGCAAAGGCTCCCTTTCCCCTATTACAGCAGAGATATGACAGTTTCTCTCTCCTTCTTCCTGCCCTCCTTGCATTATGATTTTTTCATCTTTCCTCTCTCTTCCGTCCTCCCTCTCTCCCCGTGTCTTTTTTTTTCTTTATGTCTTATCATCCACCTCCCTTTTTCTTATTCCAGGCCCCTCCTCGTTCACACCCACTGATACAAATCATCACCATAAGTCAAAAAACAATATATATTCATTCCTGCTTTATTTTCTGTGAAAAGGCCTGGGTCAGCACGATAGTACTCGTCTGTGTGGAGCTGCAGGGCGGTGTGAGGGATAAGGTGACAACTTCAGTTCAAGTCAAATGTCGGCAAGTGAAAGATATGTTTTTGTCTGTCCAGCCTGATCCCAGTTGCCGATATTCCGATCCTACTTTGCTCCGGATTCCATTTTAATCCAACTTAATTTATTCCCGTGTTGAACACAGAGCTTTTATCCGACATGATAAGGCTGCCCATCCATTATGTATTCACGCCTGTGCTGTGCACAGGGTTGTACAGTGCCAATGCAGGAAGTAGTGTCCCTCCCATATGTAGCAAGGCGAGCAAGTATAGGTGTGAAGGTCAGGGTGGTGCATGACCATGAAGCATGTCTGGCAGTTCAGCCTTCTGTCACAGACCTGTAAATAATGTTTTCTAAGCCTAAGCCACAAGCTTTACCTAACGTTAGACCGGCTTTACACCAAAAGACTTTTCATCAAATTTCGGAATAAAATGTCGGCATAAAATCACGAGAGTTTTACCTCAGTTGGTGCATGCTGCCGTGTTCTCAGTTTTTTTGATTTAAGGTGGCAGCTTGCAGTCTGCAGAAAAGCAGTGACGAGATTTATTCAATACTTCAGTAAAACTGGGGGTCAACTGCAGAGTAATTGCTAACTTTATTTAGCCAAATGGGAGAATGTAAAGGTGAAACAAAGGAGTACCGAGGATTGAGCCTTGTGGAACTTCACATCATGTTTGTTTTGATACATCATTGCTCAATAAGAGAGTGATTCTTGCCTCAGAGATAGGAATTAAACCACAAGTCCAACTGTTTTCCAGTTTGTCTAATGCTACAAAATCAGACATATATAAAGTTATTGTAAATTAGTCTTAACTCTTGCAAATACTGAAGTTCAGTGATGTGGACATTGTCAGTAGCCAACTGCTGCGCTCTCTCCAGCACCAAACAGGAAGCAGCAAACTGGGTAGACAGTAAACACAGAGCGGACTCTAGGGAAGAATTTTAACAATTGTCGGTTCTCTTATGCTGTGGAAAAGGAGAAGAAACTGGTGGTGCTGTGGAGTAAACAAGAGTTGGTGTAAAATTTGGCAAGTGTCTTATCCACCAACCATTCCATGACCACCCAACCAACGGAAGCTGGCAGCAAGTTGGGGCAAGTTTTATCTTGTGGATAAAGGAATTGTTTATGTTAGATTTCTCAAAGGGAGTTTGGTGTAATATTTTCCACCAGGAACAGGATGGGAAATAATCTCTAAAGGAATCTAGTTGGAGTCTTGCAGACATTGACCCTGCAAGATCCACAGTCCTTGCAAAGTCTTGCAGTGTGTGACTAAAAGCTCACATTGTTTTTAGATGTAAGAGGGTGCAGTCTTTTTAGTAGTAGTCTTGTAGTGTATGGTTGACATTGATAAAGGAGCAGTGGACACAATTGCTGTGCCATCACGTCTAGGTACCTCAATAGAAGAGTGATGAAAATGGAGACGGTTCTTTTGAAACCATCCACAACTTTTTACAATGGAAATGGAAAAATAACCATTTAAATAGCCCACTGGCTCATGAGGTCACATTGCCTACCAGCAATGTAACCAGACATAAAATACCAGCATTCTGTGAATGATGATGCTCCCTGTTGTACGTCCCAACCCCTCAGTCCGATGGCTCATGACATCCCACTGTGTGTATTCCAAAATATGATATACTACCCCACTGTGTTTTGGATTACACATCAATCTGCAATTTGTGTTTGATGGGCTATGCAGCCAAATGATTGACATCTAATTCAGATTTTATTGAGAGCTCTTTGCTTGTTGGCAGG